>NW_007250339.1:172686-212409 GCF_000164805.1 Carlito syrichta
CCCTCCTCTGCCGAGATGACTTCGAATGACCTACTTTGAAAACGGTATGAACTCGGCTGAGTGCCAAGGAATTGGGGCTCCAACAGGCCTGCCCAGAGGGCTTCCGGCAGAAGAGGGCAGGCCCTCCGGGGTCCCTCCAGAAGCCGTGTGTGGGGTTTTGTTTCGGTGGTGTTGCTCCCCCGCCCCGGGGCCTTGGCTTTTACGATTCATCTTTGTGCTCTCGGAGTGCAGGCTATTGATTGGCTGGGCCGCTGCGAAGTCAGAGAAAGGCAGCCAATCAGAGCAGGACTCTGCCCTGTCTCCCTGCTGCAAACAGCTGAAGTCGTAATGAAGTGAACCCGAACGCGAGGTTTCGGGCTGAGTTCTCAGCCGCAGCCCAAAAGCCTCTTTCCGGGGCAAAGCGGGGAGGAGCAAGAGGACTCGGAGCCCCGGGACAGATCGGCGGCTTCCTGAGCGCTATACCTTGGCTCCCACCTGGAGTCTGGGCTTAGCCTCGCTTCCTCGGACTTCATTTTGCTCCGAGTGTCTGGCTTTTAAACCCAACGTGTGTGTCTGGGGGCGTGGGGCAGGGAAGAATAAGAGGGAAAGGGGGGCAGAAATGTTGGGGGTTACGTTACCTCAATCACTTTAAGTGATGACTCCAGGTAATCCTTGATGATTCCTGCCTTCAGGAACTGCCTACTAAAAAGGAAGCCTGCTTTGAATCCAAGAAAATTATCTGAACTTGTAAATCAGCTTTAAAATGACTTACTTGCAAAGCAGTGACTCTGAATAGGTAAATTCCCAGTTATTTACCATCTGATGAGACGATTCCTAAGGTGAAGAGAATAGGAACTGATTTATCAACTTGTCCTTCAGGATATGTACAGCATGATAATGATTTGTAGTCTCGTGGAATCAGCTTGAACCATTATCACATACGAAGGAAGAGAGAAATTATACTTTAAGTCTTATATTTGTATCCAAAATGGAACATTCCATACTTATCTAAAAATTCAGTTTAAAATGTTTACCTGCTAAAACATTTGACCTGCTATTCAGAGTGCTTCTCTTCATGTTTGTTTGGATTTTTTTGAAGCCATAAAGATTTTTTTTTTTTTTAATGATTTATCTACCCTGGAGTCCTCTCAATTGCCAAGGATCTCTTCAAAACCCACCACTTTCAGTTTCTCCCAGTATTCTGGTCTTCTTCAGACCATGGTGTGTGGAGTGCAGTTCATTGACGTCTATAGAAACTTTTCTGAAAAAAAGACTTAGCAAAATGTTCCATATTTGGGGGATTATCACCCCGAAATGCTATACATGATTCTTCACACAAATTCACAGTGGTAGCACATTGGTAAATACTGGCAAAAATGTGCTATCAGGGTTTTAAAATAGGGAAAGATGAGCACATTTTTCACCCACTGTAGGGTGTATGGAATCTCTTCCGTACAGTATAGGCTCAGGGTTGTTGTTCAGTACTGACCTTCTCCCACTTGCTTGGTAGACAAGCTGTATGGGAGAATGAGAAGAAAGTGGGGGAAGATGGTAGAAAAGAAAGAGTTCAACACACATCACTGACTGGCTGCAATCACGATATGGGCCAGTCTGGATCCTTACATCATCTTTGGCAAACCATCGTCCCTTTTGTCAATCCAGCTCCTTGTGACTTTCTGGCTCACAGATGTAAAAATAGAGGCTACTATAGAGCCAACAGTTTTGTATCAGCAAAATTACTCACACATGCTTCACCCTGGCAGCAGGTTTTAATTTAAAAACCTCAGTGAAGGTGGTTGTGCCCAAGACTTGAGGGCCACCAGATGTAAATAGACCCAAATCCTCTGGTGTGACAACTGGTGGTGGGAGAACCAAGCCCTGGGCTGAGAACAACCCTTAGGGATGCAAGAGTAGAGCCAAGTGCTGACAAACCAGGTAGCTTATTTAAAGAGAGACAAGCCTTCTGGAAGGCAGGAGGCAATGTGTCTGTTAGTGCCCTAACCTGGAGAGCTGTCAGAATGACAGAGAGAGGACTCTGCAGGCAGTTTAGCAAGATGAGATGGAGGTTGCATTGGAGCCTCCATATTTTTCCCCAAAAGAGTTGAAAGTGGCTTCTGTTTAAATTTTACAGGCTAAGTAAAATGTTGCAGGCTTTGTGAAGTTGTCTCTCACTATTGTCTAATATTCAATAACTTAGGAAACACCTGGATGCACACGATGCTGTGTGGTGTGTGAAAAGGGCGAGGCAGCCTGAAAGAAATAATAAAGGCAAGCAAGGAAGAGAAAGCCTGTTCGTGCGTTCATGGTAATGCCACATCTTCCTCCTCCTTTCCCCTGTGAAGTTTTCTACATGTTTTTATTTAGAACAGCTATCGGATTAGCCACAAGAATAGTGAATACAATGAGGAAGGGAAGAAGGGCAAGGAAGGGAGAAATTTGGGGCTCCTGGACAAGCCATGGAATGCTTGAGCATGTCACGTTGTTCACCCATTCTCTCCTTGCCAGACAGACCACCCACCTGCTGCTGAAAATTGTCCAGTTTCTGCTTTCCTTCTGCTCTGAAGTTTTTCAAATTTTGAGGAAAGACAACAAAGCTGGGGGTTCGCAAATGGCCTGTTGGAGCTCCTTCTGGTGTCCAGGTAATGTGGTCTGCTCTGTGACTCTACCTCCCCACTCCTTGTCTCCCTGTCTTTCCTGCACATCACCCACTTAAAGAACCACAATGAACTAAGTGGTGGTAAAAGGAAATATTGTTGAGCCCAACACAGAAGAACAAAATCATCATCAGAGATTGTAGTGACTGGGTAAGAGCAAGGCTCAGAAAGTAACATCACGCCAACTTTAGGGGAAGACTTCAATTCAGATAAAACGCCATGGTCAAAAAGAAGATGATTCTAATTTTGTGTCTGGGGTACAGGTGTCATGAAGCCTTCTCAAGAAATAGAACACATTTGAAGCATGTTTGGGAAAAAGTTTTGATTAGATCTTGCTTTATGGTCTTCCATACAAGGAAGCTTATTAGTAGACAGACAATATAGTGTTATCAAATTTTCACTGAGATTTTTAAAAATAATATCTCATAATATCTAGCTCCTAGGAATATGCATAATGTAAGGTAGGAAGTTATACCCAGTGCATACAAATTAGAAAAACATGTCAACGTTGTTAAGTCTCATTCACAAAGAGAAGCAGGCAATGGAGTACAAATATCAATTAATGCTCAGTGGGAACTTTATATTTGCTGGTAACAGAGCAATGGCTTAGCAGAATTATCTCTTAATTGTTTCATAATTGTTAGTAGGAAGAACTAGTCTATGTGTTGCACTGATCTATACTGCATCATGGTGGAAAGGATATTCTTAATCTAAGAAAGAGTAAAAATAAGCCAAAGCCTGGTCACCAGACATCAGAGCTGCAGGAAAGTGACTTTCTTATTTAGACTCTGTGCTGAGTTCTGCTGGCACCCTGCATTAATATGAAATTAACAACACACTACTCACATGGAACTTCACATCTTAAAAAAGTTCACATTATGCCTTTTATTACAAAACAATGGAAGTCATGATGTTAAAGTTTATTCATATAGTTTTCTCAGGAACAGATGTACAATTTTATATGAGGGATGAAAGTCTATTCCATGTGAATCTATGTCCATTGAAAATGCAGCAAAAGAACTAGTGATTAAACCTCACTCCCCGTCCCACCCCAATCACATACATATGATTTTCTACCTGCAAGCACTCCAGAAGCACTCCAGAAATTTTTCTGAAAATGAGAAATGCCCCTGGTGTTCACATTCATTGTCACTGTTATTATTTGCTATGTGTCAACAGTATGACTCATTCCAGCTAAAAGCCTCCAGCAGAAGAGAGGAAGACTGAAAAGCAAATTCCATTCAATAAATTACCACTTACTATCTTTGTCACTGTAAGGCCAGAGTTCATAAAGAGTGTGCAATCCAATACACACACATACACACACACACACACAAACGCACAAACATACACACACACACACGACTATAAATCAGGAATAAGGTTGGCCTGAATCCTGACTCCAGGGCCTCTTGGAAATCCAGTGCCTTCCTTGCCAGGCTCCACCTCACATCCTTCTCCATTCATGCATTCCCTTAACTGCCTCTTTTCTTAGATTCCAACAAAAGCCACTTGCACAGAGACTTTCTGAGATGCAGTTGTAGCTGCAGGCGTTAGGGAGATAGCAATGTGCATATCACAAAATTGAACATTGGCTATTACTGCTTTTAAAAATCCATCGGGTGCCCACCTTGATGCTCACTCATCTTCCCTTTCTAATGCTACTTCTCTTCCTCTTCTCTTCTTGGGATGTGCAGGGGGAGCAACACACACACACTCACACACACACACACACACACACACACACACACACACACATACAGAGAGAGAGAGAGAGAGAGAGAGGAAACTCAATTCCCTTCATTTGCTTAAACACAGAAACTCATATTTTTTATTCTGCATTCTTCCTTTAGACTGAGGATCAGGGATTACTTTTCACAACCAAATGACTCATTGGTGTCATTAATAACATATTAAATGAAGACATTTTTTGCTCCCTCTAAGATGAATTCTGGTTTATATACTTTAATTTTTAACTAGCTACAATGATGATTTGGCAAAGGAGCACTGGAAGACAAGAACATGCCATAGGGCCATAAATTATGAGACCTAGAAGATACGTTAAAGATTTTCCAAATTCCTGTCTTTCATTTTGCAAATAAGAAAATTGAGGCTCAGACCTGTTCAAGCACATGTGATTGAGATGGTGGTAGAGCTATGTCAGAGGAGTGCTTTCTTACCTGATGATCAGAATGTGATGATGAAGATAATGAGAAAACAAGACAATGATTATAGAGACGGAGTTAGAAGTGGCATAGGGCAGCAAAGGTGCTCACTCTTCACTAAGATATGCAATGTAAAGGTAGCTTATTTATTTCCTTGTAAATAACTTCATAAGCGGCCTATCCCATCCTACTTGGCAGTCAAGACAGCCTAGACTTTTCAGATAATGCTCTCTCAGTCCCTTGCAGTTAAGTTGCCCTGCAGTTTAAACATTGTCAGTTCAAATTTTAGCACCCTATCAGTGTGGACTGACTCAATCTCTACAGGTGAATGAACACTCACTCATAGGGAAGGCATTCCAGGTTTTATGGAAGAAGAGAGAAGGACCCTCTGGACTGTTGGTGGCACTCATCTGGAACATGGAAAAACTGGGCTGCTCTATACAGGTGACACAAAGATGTAGGTGGTCCAGTCTGGCCTTCTGTGGGTGATGTACTGGTACCACCCTTGAAGTATGTGACCCTGGTCATTTGTCTTCAGTCTTGCAGTCTCTAGCCATAATGCTCTTTTGTCCCAAACTTAGGTCACTGGGGCCTTAGAGACGTTCAGATAATATGAAATACAAATAACTTTGAGATCAGGAGCATATCTCCTTGGGGCAGCGTGTCAAGGTGACTGCAGGCCTTTATGAGAACTCTAGCTGTGGGCTCAGTGGCCCACCCACTTTGGAAAGTAGTGATATCTTGCAGGCGGTGGCAGGTGTACAATAAATGAATTCCAGGTAGTGCTGCTGGTTCCACCCCAAGTCCTGCCGTCAGTCTGGTGATTCAGTGTCTGCTGGAATGATCTACCTAGCACCTGACTTTTTTTTTAATCGGTAAATAAACTTTTTATCTTGAAATAATTATAGATTCACATATAGTTGTAACAAATAATACAGAGATCTCACACACCCTTTACCCTGTTCCCTCAATGAGAACATCTTGCAAAACAATAATATGCTAAGTATCGCAGCCAGGATATTAACATTGACACAATAACGGCACACAATATTTTCATCGCCACAAACATCCTCCATGTGGCCTTTTCATAGCCACACCAGTTTCTCTCCTGCCCCTACTCCTTCCTACTACTACAAATCTGTTCGTGTGTGTGTGTGTGTGTGTAACTTTCACGCTGTCACCCAGGCTGGAGTGCAGTGGTATGCTGACAGCTGCCACCACAGCCTTGACCTGCTAGGCTCAGATGATCCTTTCACCTCAGCATTCCAAGTAGCTGGAACTATAGGCATGTGCCGCCACACCTGACTAATTTTTTATTTATTGTAGAGATGAAGTCTTGCTAAGTTGCCTAGGCTTGTCTCAAATCCCTGGGCTCTGACAACCCTCTCACCTCTGCCTTCCAAAGTGCTAGAATTACAGGCACGAGTCACCATGCCCAGCCATAATCTGTCCTTATTTCTATAATTTTATCATTTTAATATGTTTTATAAATGGAATCTTACAGTATATAATCCTATGCTTTAAATTCAGCTTGTCTGCAGATTCATCCAGGGTATTGCTTGTGTCAAAACTTTGTTCTTTTTATTGCTGAGTAATATTTCATGGTATGGCCATACCACAGTTTGTTTAATCAGTCACCTGTTGAAGGACATCCAAGTTGTTCCAGTTGCACATTTATTTTTTTAAGCAACCGTACACTGTTTTTCTAGAGTGGATGTACTAGTTTGGGTTACATTCTTACCAGCAATGTACGAGTGAGTCAGTTTCTTCACATACTTGTCAGCATTTGGTGTTGTCACTTTTTAATATTATTATTTTATTTTATCACATTTTAAAATTTTAGTCATTCTGATAAGTGTGTAAAGCTATCTTGTGATTTAACTTGTATTTCTCTACTAGCTAATAATGTTGAACACATTTTCATGTGCTTATTTGCCACCTGTAGTTCCTCTTTGGTGAAATGCCTCTTATGCCTTTTATCCATTTTCTAATTGGATTGTTTGTGTTTTTACTATTGAGTTTTCAGAGTTCTTTATAATTGTATATGCTTCATCCTAGTCATTTGCTGTATATGTGGTTTGCTAATATTTTCTTGCAGTTTATAGCTTGTCTTTTCATCTTGTGTCTTTCACAGAGCAAAGATTTTTAATTTTCATGAAGTCCAATTTATTAATTTTTCCTTTTATGGATTGTGTTTTTGGTGTCAAGTTTAAGAGTTGTTTACCTGGTGCTAGATTCAAAGATATTCTCCTATTCTTTCTTTCTTTCTTTTTTTTACTAAAAGGTATATAGTTTTAGGTTTTATATTGAACTCTATGATCCATTTTAAGTTCATTATTATATAAGGTTGAAGTTTAATTTTTTGTCAATAAGTGTTTAATTTTCCAGCACTATTTATTGAATCGCTTTTGCGCCATTGAATCACCTTTGCACCATTGTCAAAAATTAATTAAACATATTTGTGTGGGTCTATTTCTAGGTTATTGAACTGTTAGCATGGTGGGTTACATTGACTGATTTTCAAATATCCAACCAGTCTTGCATTCTTGGACTAAACCCCACTTAGTCATGGTATGATTTTTTTTTTTTTAATTGGAATCTCACTCCATCGCCCAGGCTGTAGTACAGTGACATGCTCACAGCCACCCCAGTGTTGACCTGATCCTTATGCCTCAGTCTTCTAAGTAGCCAGAGCTACAGGCACGCACTACTGTGCTTGGGTAATTTTTTGATTTATTGTAGAGATAAGGTCTCATCACGTTGCCCAGGCTGTTCTCAAACCCATGGACTCAGGCAATGCTCTCACCTCAGCCTCCTAAAGTGCTGGGATTACAGGCTTGAGCCGCCGCACCCAGTGGTGTATTATTCTTTATATATTAGCTTAATTCTATTTGTAATATTTTGTTAAAGATTTTTGCATCTATATTCATAAGAAATATTGATCTGCAGCTTTCTTATTTGATACTGCCTTTGTCTAGATTGGTAGAAGGATAATACTAGCTTCTAAAAATGAATTGGGATGTCATTTCTTCTCTTCTATTTTCTGTAGGAAATTTTTCCCTCAACACTTCTTGGATTATCAGGTATACCCCAACGATACTCTGATTATCCTGACACATACGCTATGTGAAATACCATTTCTTCCATAGGCTCATTTATTTCTCTTACTGCAGTCATACTAATAATCTTTATAATCTGAGAAGCCTTTGCCTCAAAACGAGAGGTCTTAGCAGTTGAATTACCAGTTACAAATCTTGAATGACTCCACGGATGCCCCCCACCTTATCACACATTTAAAGAACCTACCTATGTAAAAGCATAGTTAACAAGAAAGGAAGGAACTGAACCTCCCAAAATTGGTTTCAAGCCAACTCCATAACCATTATGACTTTCTATATAAACAAAATACTAGTAAAATATTATATAACTTTGTCAAAGTTAAATTACAGGTTAAACCCCTGTGTATAAAATTGCTACTAATTCTTTACAAATTTGATAGAATCTCCAGTGAAACCATCAGGCCAGCAGATTGCTTTGGGGGAATGTTTAAATTATAAAGTTAGTGTCCTTAAAGTTTATAGGGATATTAAAATGATCTGTTTAATATTAGGTCAATTGTGGTAACTTCTGCTTTTTGAAGAATTGGCCCATTTCATTGCATTTTAAAATTTATGTAAGTTTTTTCTTTAATAGTGTTCCCTTATTATCTTTGGTCATCTACAGGGTCTGTAGTGATATCTTGTATTTTATTCCTGATATTGGTCATTTGTGTCTTCTCTATTTTTTCTTTGCCAGAAATTTGTCAATTTTATTGGTCTTTTTGAAAAACAAGCTCTTTATATCATTGATTTCTCCATTTTTCTGTTTTTAATTTCATTTGTTTATGTTCTTTTTTTTTTTGAGTTGGAGTCTCACTCGGTCGCCCAGACTGGAGCGGCCACTGCAGCCTTGACCTGCTGGGCACCGGCGATCCTTCCGCCTCAGCCTTCCGAGTAGCCGGATTTACAGGCATGCGCTACCACGCCCGGCTGATTTTTTGATTTATTGTAGAGATGAGGTCTCGCAGCCCAGGCGGGTCTCGAACCCGCGGGCTCAGGCAATCCACTCACCTCAGCCTCCCAAAGGCGCAGGATTACAGGCTGAGCCACCAAGCCCGGCTTGTTTATGTTATTTTCAATATTTCCTTCCTTCTGTTTGCTTTGAGTTTATTTTGCCCCCTTTTCCACATTTTTGAGATAGAATCTTAGATTATTGATTTAGTTCTCCTCTTTTTGAATGTATGCAGTAGTGCTATAAATGTTTCTGTCAGCAATGCTTTAGCTTAATCCCACAATTTTGCCATGTTGTGTTTTCATTTTCTTTCAATGCACTAATTTCTTCTGAGATTTTCTCTTTGGTTCTTGAATTATTTAGAACTTTGGTGTTTAGTTTCTGAGCATTTGGAGATTTTTCTGTTATCTTTTTGTTACTTTTAGTTTTTAGTTTGATTCCATTGTGGTTAGAGAATATAATTCTGTATGATTTTAATTTCTTTAAATTTGTTGAGATTGTTTCATGGCCCAGAGTTTGGTATATGTTTCAAGGACATTTGATAAGAAAGTGTATTCTGCCGTTGTTGTTATATAAATGCCAATTCAATCTTATTGATTGAGGGACTGCTGAGTTCTACTACATCCTTGCTGATTTTTCTCTCTCTCAGTTATTGAGAGAAGGGTTTGTATATGTTGATTTCTCCTTGCACTTATATCGAGTTTTGCTTCACATATTTTGTAGCTCTGTTGTTTGTTACATAGATATTTAAGATTGCTATATCTATGTAACACTCCTGTCTGTCTTCGATAATTTTCTTTATTCTGCAGTCAATGATATCTGATGTTAGTTAATATAACTATGTCTGATTTATTTTGATTAATGTTCCCATAATATATATATTTCCATCCTTGTACTTTCAACCTGTATTGTTATATTTAAAGTGAGTTTCTTTTTTTCACATCTGTATTAATGTATTTTTTATAATTATACCCATACTGAACACAAATCCAAAAGTTAATAGTCACGCAGGCATCAGATATTCCACAGCAGAGTTCTGGTACAATTTAGGCTGGATGAAATGAGTTTCTTAGAGACAGCATACAGTTGGATCATGTTTATTAATCTACTCAGCCATTGTCTATTTAGATCATTTCTATTAAATGTGATCATTGATATATTAGGACTTAAGTCTGCCTTTTTTGTTTTATTTTGTTTTGCCTTCTGTTCTCTTTGCTTTATTTCTTATTTTCTGTCTTCTTGCTGGTTACTTAACATTCTTTTAGAATTATATATTTTTTATTTATAGTGTTTTTGAGACTGTCTCTTTGTAATTCTTTTTTAGTGGTCTCTTTACTGCAGTGAAGTAAAGTAAAGTAAAGAGAAGTATAAAAACTGTAAACCTCTCCTTACATCTCTTTATCTGTCTTCTCAAAAAATGTAATTATCTTAGATTATTTTCTGTACATATATTTAGAACCATATTACATAGTGCAATAATTTTGGCTTCCATAGTCAAACATAATTTAGAAAGCTCAAGAGGAGAAGAGAAGTCTATATTTACCCATATTTTTGCTTACTGGGTTCTTTCTTCCTTCTGATGTTTAAAGAGCTTACTTTAGTCATTCTTTTAGGATAGGTCTACTGGTGACAAATTCGTTTAGTTTTCTTTCATATGAGAATGTCTGGATTTTGTCTTCATGCCTGAATGATATTTTCCCTAGATATAGAATTCTGAGTTGATAATTATTTTCTTTCAACTCTTAAAAAATTGTATGCTATTAATACATGGTTTCTGATGAGAAATCCACTGTGATTCAAACTGTTTTTTTCCTGTGGGTAAAGGTGTCATTTCTCTTTTGCTGTGTTCAATATTTTTTTTCTTTGTCTTTATTTCAGAAGTTTGACTGTCAGGTGCCTTGAAGTGAATTTGGGGGAGGTTTATTCTGCTTGGGATTTTCTCAGTTTTCTGAATTTATAGGTTTGTGTCTTTTGCCAAATTTGGGGAGTTTTCAGTCATTATTTCTTTCAATATTTTTTCAACTCTGTCCCCTTTCTCCTCTCCTCTCCCTCCAGAGAAATTCTTATGATATGAATGTTCCACAGTTCTCTAAGGCTCTGTTGATTTTTTTCAGTGTATTTCCTCTCTGTTGTTTTAATTGATAATTTCTATTCTATATTTCAGTTTTAACATTTTTCTCTATACTTTCTACTTCACTGTTCAGTTCATTCACTGAACTTTTAACTTTGTTTGTTGTATCTTTTCTCTCCTGAAATTTTTAATTAATTCTTCATGTATTCACAATCTAGTTTGTACTGTGATCAAAGCCATAGCACTAGGTCCTTCTCATTACCAAAAACTGTGTACAGTAGAAGTATTTAGCATAAGCATGCCATCTGCCTCAAAAATCATAGTCATTTCACTCATTATTTAATAAATAGTTAAAATGTCTAAAAAATTTTTCATCTATTTTCTTTTTCTTTGCTGAGATTTTTTTTTCATTTTCCAAGTGTTTCTATAACTGCTCATTCAAACATACTACCATGCTTTAAAGACTTTGTCAAATAAGCTAGTTATGGTGGCTCATGCCTGTAATTCCAGCACATCGGAGGCAGAGGCTACAAGATTGCCTGAACCCAGGGGTTTGAGACCAGCCTGGACAACTTGGCAAGACTTTGTCTCTACAATAAGTAAAAAAATTAGTCAAGCACAGTGGTGCATGCCTGTGAAAAGCTACTTGGAAGGCTAAAATGGAAGAATAGCTTGAGCCTAGAAGGTCGAAGACGTGGTACCCATGATCGTGAGACTGCACTCTATCTGGGCAACAGTCAAACTCCAATAGGAAAAAAACAAAAAGTCTTTGTCAAATAATTCTAACATATATGTCATCCACCTGTTGCTGTTTCTTGCTTGTCTTCTCTTATTAAATTTGAGATTTATGTTCACCTGGAACCTCAAAATATGACCTTATTGGGAAACAGGGTCTTTGCAAATATAACTAGTTATATCTATATTAGGATGAGCTCTAAATCCAGTGACCAGTATCCTTATAAGAAGAGGACATACAGACATACACCCAGGGAAGAAATCCATGTAATAATAGAAGCAGAAATTGGAATGCAAAGCAGCTATAGGCCAAGAAATGCCAAGGAGTACCAGAAACCACCAGAAGCTAGGAAGAGACAAGATTCTTCCCTAGAGCCATCACAGGGAACATGGCCCTGTAGACACCTCAGTTTCTGACTTCTGCCCTACAGAATTGTGAGAGAGTAAATTTCTATTGGTTAAAATTTCAAATTTGTGATACTTTGTGAGATGCAATCTTAACAAACTAATTCAGATGATATGACAAGTGATTTCTGACTGAAACCTAGTCATTTTGAGTGTATATTATGAGATTTTGAATACTACTTTAATAGTAAAAAATGTAATACATTTTCTATTGTGGTATAATTGACAAATAAAAATTATATATACAGGCATACACTGCATAACAATGTTGTGGTCAATGACAATTTATGCATATACAGTTTATACACAGACTTTGACAGTGCCATAAGATTGTAATGGAGCTGAAAAATGCTTCTTACCTAATGGCATCAAAGCTGTCATAATATTATTGCACAAAGGATTACTCATATGTTTGTGGTAACACTGCTTTAAACAAACCTATAGCACTGTCAGACAACAAAGTATAAAAGGTATAGCATATACAACTATGTGCAGTACACAATACTTGATAGTGATAATAAATGACTATGTTACTGGTTTATGTATTTACTATACTATTTATCATTATTTTAAAGGGCTGTCCTTCTACATTGAAAGAGTCCAAAGGACTGAGTATCACATGTTCTTACTCATAAGCGGATGTTGAGCAATTATTGTAATACTATAAGAAAAGAATTGGGAGTAGCAGGAAACTGCTGGGAGGGGGGCGGGGAAGTGGGATTGGCAGTAGTAGGAATCTGCCTTGGGAAGGTGGAGCACACCTCATCAACAGGGGTACCTGCATAATGAACATTTGTATACCTAACCCTGAATTGTACCCCCCATCTTCAAAATAAAAAAATTAAAAGTTAAAAAAAAAGAAAAAGAAAAAGTCAACTGTAAAACAGCCTCAGGCCGTTCCTTCAAGAGCTATTCCTGAAGAAGTTGTGATCATAGGAGATGACAGCTCCAAGCGTGTTATTTCCCCTGAAAACCTTCCAGTGGGATCAGATATGGAGGTGGAAGGTAGTAATATGGATGTTCCTGACCCTGTGGAGACCTAAAATAATGTGTGTATCTGTGTCTCCATTTTTAACAAAAACTGTGTATAAAGTTAAAAAAATTAAAGTTGAAAAAACTTGTAGAATAAGGATATAAGGAAAGAAAATATTTTGGTATAGTTGTACAATGTGTTTCTGTTTTAATATCAAAATGTCAAAAAGTTTCTTTTTAAAAAATTAAAAAGTTTATAAAGTAAAATGTTACAGTAAACTAGGATCATTTATTATTGAAGAAGAAAAATTTTAAATAAATTTATTGTAGCCTAAGTGTGCAGTGTTTATTCTACAGTAGTATACAGTAACATCCTAGGTCTTCACATTTGCTCAGTACTCACTGACTCACCCAGAACAACTTCCAGTCCTGCAAGCTCCATTCATGTGCTATAAAAGTTACCATTTTTTGTATCTTTACTGTACTTTTTTTCTCTTTAGATATGCACATGCTTACTGATGTGTTCCACTTGCCTGCAGTGTTCAATATAGTAACATGCTATACAATTTGGAACCTAAGAGCAATATATTCTACCAAATACCCTAGGTGTGTAGTTGGCTATACCATCTAGGTTTGTGTAAGTACACCTTATGACGTTCACACAATGATCACATCACCCATTTCTCGGAACTTATCACTGTCATTAAGTGATGCATGACTGTACTTAAGGTCTACAATGTGATGTTTTGATATACATATGCTTAAAAGGAAGGTTGACTATAGTTAATAATAACGCATTATGCACTCAACCTTCTGTTTCAGCTGTCTTTCTCTGGCACCGCTTCCACAGAACATAGGGTTTGAGGTGCTATGTTATTACTGCCAGGTAAGGGTAGAAGTTTGGGTTCCTCACTCAGCTTTTTTTGACAAGCAAGTGGGATGTTTTTTCACTGCTCCTAGGCCTCTTTTCACACCAACCCAATGGGGAGAGGAAAGGATGCTTTGTTACTGCAGGGTGAGTCCATGTTTCCTATGTAGTCTCAACCCACACCACAGGGGGTGGTGGGATAGGACAAGTTAATGCCCAGCAAGGATAAAAGTACCAGCACCCATGTCAGCTTTCTTTGGTCCCACCCCAGCAGGGGATCAGGATGCCTCATTAGAACCCAGTGAGTATAAAAGTCCAGGCTCCTTAGTTGGCCATTGCCTGTAGAGGTGGGACACAGTTTTTTTCTGCGGTGCTAGGCTCTAGTAGATCGGTTATTGTCTGAAAGTTTTCTGTCTTGCTAAACTGCCTTTATCATAGTCCTGTTGCCAGAAAGAGCAGACTTTTGTTGGGACTTTTTGGGTCTATGTCCATTAGTGTTTCTGGGTTGCTAGCTTCTTCCACTCTGAATCTGTAATATATAAGAAAAAAAAATCCAGGAAATTCACTCACATGGCATCGCTTCAGTATTCTTCCCTAGCTGGTCTGCTTTCTTCTCTTCATTTTTCAGTCTTATGTTTGCTATTTATAGGTAATACCAAAGGTTTTTTAGTTATACTTAGGAGGAGGAATAGAAAAAAGTACATCTACTCCATCCTATAGAAATTGAAACCCTCTGAGCACCTGACTCTTTAATTTCTTGACCTCCTCAACTCTGCTTTCACTCCATTTTAACCACCCATGACTAAAACCCACCAAGAACCTTGATACTGTAAGCTCTTTGTATTTATTTAATTTTTTTAAAATGTTATTTGATTTTAAAGATGTGGGATACAATTCAGGATTAGGTATACAAGCGGTCATTGTACAGGAAAAGTTTGGGCCTCTCTTTGGTCTTCACCTGCTTTGAAATCAGGTACACTTAGTGATGTTGTGACCCCCCTCACCCCCTGCCCTGGCAGTTTCCCGCTCCTGCCAATCCCATTCTTATAGTGTTATGATAAATATTCAGGATGAATGAGAACATGTGATACTTAATTCTTTGTTTCTGTGATAGATCACTGAGTATTATAGACTCTAAATCTTAAATTCAAACATTATTCAACTTTTGTCCTCATCTTTGTGCATCTAGTTCTCTGACTGTGTTTTCTACACAATACATCTGTTTGTTGTTGTTTCTGGGGATCTTTTTTTTTTGCCTCATGAAGATGTCCAACGTTTTGACTTTACTACCTTCTTTTACTCTGTGAACCTATTCTCATATTCACTTCCATCCCTATGTAGGAAGATTCCACGTTCTAGCACTTGGACAGCTCTCTTTGTCACGATCTTCAATTTCCTTCCATTGTCCTTTCTCATTCATTGACAAAATCCAGACTTTGTAGCAAGCTAATTATCTGCCTTCTTTCTGCATTTACCAGAGTAAGAAGGAGAAAATTGCACAGTGGAGGGAATTAGTGCATCAAAATTCCATGGTGTGCAACTTCAACTTACCCCCACATCAATGATTGTTGCTACTGTGTTTAGGGTCAACTCTCTGTCTCTCTCCCAATTTTCATAGCAGTTACTCAAGCCACTTCCTTCAGTCCCCTATTCTAACATCTCCCTTCCTACTTCATTCTCACCTGCTACTTCATGAAGAAAACAGAAGCTATTGAGTAGAATCATCTCTACACCTACAATCTTGCATATATTTTCACCCATCCTTACCTCCTTCGCATAATGAAGCATGAAGTTCCTCTTTCTAAAAAAAGTATCTGCACACAAGCTGTGTAGCCCATCACAGCCTGCACACTCAGGAACTGTACTTATCAATTATTGCCTCTCTTCTAGTTCTTCCTCAACGCCATCCCTCCTAAAAATCTTGTCTTCCGTCACAGAAAAAAAAAGGAATCCATCTTGCTCTCCTTCTCATCACCTCTCTACCTCTCTTCCACAGTGTACAGCCAGGATTCTCAATGTGCTTTCTATACTTGCTGTTTATACTTTATGAGGTCCTGTTCCCTTCTCCAAAATTTCTGTCTCCTTTTGCCCTTTCAGCATTTAAACTATTCTTGCCAAAATCTCCAGAGATGTTTATGCTGAAGCTAGCGGGCACCTTTCAACCTTATCTCCCTTGACATCTAGGTAGTATTTGCACAAGTGAATACTCCCACCCATTTGCCTTTTCTGCTTTCCTTTAACCTCTCTGGCTACTCTCTTTGGTTTCTATCGGGTTTCCCTCTTCTCTGCCAGTGTTCCCATTTTAGGTTTTGCACTCAAAGCCTGGACACTCATACAACCCCTGACTATTCACATTAATTTCTATATCTACTAAATCACCATTACCTTCATTCCATTTTCATTTTGTCTTAGTCTGCTTGGGATGTCATAACAAAATACTACAGGCTGGTGGCTTGAACAACAGACAATAATTTTCTCACAGTTCTGGGGCTGGAAGTCCAAGATCAAGCTGCCATTTGCTTCCTGACAAGGGCTCTCATCCTGTCATGTAGATAGCTGCCTTCTTGGTGTGTTCTCACATGGCAGGAAAGAGGAGAAGAGGTGAGAAGAAGAGGGCATTCTGATGTTCCTTCTTATAAGGACACTAATCCCATCATAAAGGTTCTACCCTCATGACCTCATTGCAATTGAGTTATTCAAAGACATCATTCCAAATATTGGGGCTTGGGGCTTCAACATATGAATATATGGGAGATACAGTTCAGTTATAACACATGGCTCGAAAATTCTTCAGCCTTTTCCATCTTTTCGTCCATTTTATCTTACTTGGATTATTTCAATACTTTCCCAACTGGCATTTTTGCTACCTCATCACTCTTAAAGCCATTTTCCCATACTGCAGCTAGACTGATATATCTGAGGCAGAAATCAGACCTTGTCATTCTCTAGCACAAGATAATTCATTAGTTTCCGATTGCCTTTGTCAATTGAATATTGTCTATTCTGATTAAATACATTAAGTCTAATGCCTTAATATATCATTAAAATCCCTTCATGGTTGGGCTCCTGCTTCTTTCTTAGGCTTAATCTGTCTTCCCTCCCTCTTGCACTCAGTGATGCTTCCATAGTCAGTACTTAGCATTTGCTGAATACATGCTTACTACATTTTCCTTATTCTCAGGACTCAACTTAGTTGTCACTTCCCTTAAGAAGTCCTCCATGACCTTTTAAGGTGCTTTTTCTAAAAACCTCCATGGCTCATTGTGTTTATTAAGTGAGGGCTAATAGTTCATTTGGTGCAGCTTCTCCATTTATTGATGAAAAAGCTAACAAACAGAGTTTAAGTCATCATTCAAATAAACCCTAAATAGCAAGAAGCCCAGAAACCAGATAATGTCACTACCAGTGAGTCAGACATCAGTATCAGTCTCTAGGCCTGGCACTGACATTACTGAAAAAGGTGAGCTTGGATTTTAATCTATAAAATGAAGGAGTTAAACTAAACCACCTCCTAAGCTTCCTTCTGATTTTTAGGTTTTATAATTCCATAAGAAGGGTTTTATAAGAAGGGCACAAACATCTGGTTGACATTTCTCAGAAATTACAAACTTGGATTGTTTCTTACCCTAACAGAAAAGGATTGGGTAATGTCCCAGGTTAATAAAGAGCTTAAGCAATAAGTGTTTCTCTTTACTGCCCATTTATTTATTTACTAATAGTTATTAAATGTCTCTTATATACCAAGCATATAATGTCATTTTAGACATTACCAATGTGCTGATAAACAATAAGTAAAAAGGATACAATTCTCTGTAAGGACAATTTGACATACAATTTTCTAAAGTTCAGACAGAAATGCAGTGACTTCATAGGAGGCAAATATATAGAAGGCACTAAGAACTGTTCTATTTTATTACATTTAGAAATAGCTATGTAACTACTACATTGAACAAGCATGACTCATAGGATGTAATCAATCAATCATAAAGCAACACTTCAAATGTATTTCTTGGAGTTAATGCTTGCTCTGCTCTTAAAGGAAATTTAAAGTAAATTTCATTCTTCTAGTCATTTCCAAGTAATAGGATAACCTAATTAAAATGTAATTTAAATGTCTAGATTCATGTAAAAGTAAGAAATTATTATTGTTTAAATTTTTATTTATTTTTAATTTACACATAACAATTGTACATATTTATGGGGCACACAGTTGTGTTTTGATACATAAGTATAGTGATCAGGTCGGGGTAATTGCATATCATGACCTCAGACATTTATCATCTCATTGTGTTGGGAGCATTTACTATCCTCTCTTTTAGCTATTTGAAAATATGCAATATAGTATTGTTCGCTGTAGTCAATTTTGTTTTGAAGTTAGCTCCTTTCCTCCCCAGCTTAGCTCAGGCAGTGGATCAGGGCAGCAGCCTGGGGACTTTCTCTTTTCCTCACCCCACTCTTTCAGCTTTCTAAAGGTGATTCATACTTCAGTAGGGTTGGAGTACCAGGAGGAAGATGAGAAAAGGAAATCAGAACAGTTCTTACCTGCCTGGTACTCTTGTGACGATCTAGCATCCGAGTTCTCTTGCTTTGACAGGTATTCAGAGTTGCCTGTCTTGTTGGTGTTGTATGAGTTCTTTAGAGGTGCCTCAGGTAGGGCATCACTCCCCGTGGAGGGATGAATACATCTGGATATGGCAGATCACTTACTCTTTCCTCATCTCCCAGGAATTGGGCAACACCTCCAGTTGGCCCATGGCTAATCCAAGGGAACCACTCATCATCTCTACCCCTAATAGACTCAAGAAGGTGAGGGGGAAAATACCCAGCATACAGACTACTCTGTGAAAACAACCCTCTTCTTTCATCTCTAGTTCCCATTTTTAAAAGTACTTTTGACTTGTGAAAGGGTTTAAACCAGTCATATAATGTAAAGCTGTGTAATCCATTTTTGACAACCTCCTTTGCAAATTTTGCAAAGTGAGAGTATCATACCTCACTTTAAAATATATCTATGCCTTCGTGCTTTAGTTGAAACTTTCATTCTTTTATAGTTATACCTGCCTTGTGATGCTAGAATGAGCAATTTTTAATCACATCTTTGGCATATACTTGCCACATCATTGTGACAAGTAGCCTTTCTTCCCCTAGTTTCAAATGTAAGGGAAACCTAATATTGGGTCTCTGATTTAAAGTACCTACTTATTTCATAATCTAGAGATAGGGCATTGTGTTAGTTACCTAGGGCTGACATAACTAATACCACAAACTGGGTGACTCAAGACGACAGACATTTATTCTCTCAAGTTCTGGCAGCTAGAAGTCTGAAATCAAGATTTTTGGCAGGGCCACAGTCCCTTTGAAGGCTACAAGGTAGAATCATTCCAAGTTGTCTTAGTCAGGTAGGGGCTGCTTAACAGAATACTATAGACTGAGTGGCTTAAAAAAAACAAATATTTGTCATAGTTTCTGAAGAATGGGAAGTCCAACATCAAAGTGCTGGCAGATCTGGTGTCTGGTGAGGGCCCTCTTTAAGATGGCTGTCTTTTCCTCGTATCCTTACATGGCCAAGAAAAAAAGATAATCTTTCTTGTGTCTCTGTTAGGAAGACTACTGATCACATTTATGAGGGCTCCATAGTCTTGATCTAAATACCTCCCAAAGGCCGTATATCCTAATACCATCATATTACAGGTTGAAAGTTAGTATTTCTTCTTCGGGGGGAGTTAGTATTTAACACATGAATTTGGGGGGGACACAAACATATAGTCCATAACACAAGCCTCTCTCCTCACTTCTGGTGACTACTGGCAGTTCTCAGTAGTCCTTGGCTTGCAGTGGCATCACTAGAAATTTCTGCCTCTGTTATTACATGATTGTCTTTTCTCTGTGTGTATCTGTCTCTCTATGGCCTTCTTGTATAGGCATCAGTTATTGGATTTAGGGTTAACACTAATTTAGTATGACATTATCTTAACTTGATCCCACCGGCAAAGACCTTATTTCTCAATAAGGTCATACTCTCTGATCTTGAGGGGGTAAGAATTTTTTGGCAAGGAGATGGGACAAACATTATCCAATCCAGTACAAGTATGGTACTATTTCCACAGAAAGGTTCAATATAATTGCAAACATGATGTTGTATATCTTTTTTTTTTTTCAAATCATGTTTTAAAAGATAGCAGGAATACATTAATTCTGGAAAAGCCTGTGGAAATGGGTTTCACCCGAGTGCACTGCATAGCAATAGTCATACCCATGGAAGAATATGACAAAGGAAGCATACAAACAGCTTAGTAAGCACGGGCATGTATCGTATGAGAAAATCAAAGCAAGCTAATAATAGCTACGCTAGAGATGAGTAAGTGGATGCTTTCTCCACAGCTGAATCCTCAGAGGGATGATGTCGTATTTGTTGACTTTACCATGTGACTTGTGAAAACAAAAGAGGCACAAAGAAGACAAATGACATCGTAATTTTGAGTGGTTTAACTATAACTACCCATACTCACATTGTAATAGCACTACTAGTGATGTGGTGTTCTATATAATTATCCATTTTTAAGCTTCTGCAACATTTTGGCAATTCTTTCCTGGGAGTATTTTTCCCCCTGTGTTTTGGATTTCCCTTTCCAAAAATTTGAATGGTTAGTTGAATGGGAATCTTATTCAAATAATGACATAAAAGCAGGCATGAACTGAAAGCAACTAAAGAAGTACTTTCATGATAGTCCTCAAAATTGTTTTGTTTTGTTTTAGCAAACTTCAAATACAGCTTCTTCATGATATTTCAGCTGAAGTCTGTCCTGAAAACATTTGGACCTTGAGAAACGTGCAATGAAAATGAGCCATGAATGGGAAGCGATAATGTAAATTTCTTATCCATTTACTCCTTCTGGTCTTGAGTAACTTCTTCCTAGGACCTTTGATTTTGTTCAGCTGAGAGTGACTTTTGGAAAATGTAGATCTATCCATCCCTGCCAATTCAATGAGATTGCCACGCAACTTGAGAAATTGGAATGACTTCATCAAATAGCATGCATTTCTCATTCAAATTATTTTAGACATCTTTTTATTACTATCTTGTACCTCTATTTTGCATATTACTTCTTTTCTGAATGTGGCAAAAACAGCCCTTTGCATACCTCTGCATGTACAAATTGAGTCAATGGATACTTATCCATTCTTTCTATGCAAACGATTTATACCAGATTTAAATCTTCCTTTGGGTAATTGTTTTCTTTATATCTTATTGTGTTGCTGAGTCTTTATTGCAATTTGTGTTGTTTTTCTTTTGTAAGACATTTGGATTCTTGTGGAAAGTGTTATGTATGTAAATAATGGAAACAACTCCCACACTATTACTTAGCTACTATGGGTGCTGCCACATTTCTTTCTTTCTGTTTTCTTTCTTCTCACCCCCCCCTTTTGTAATCACCACAGTAATAGTTCTTAGGAATTGAAATGATGCAACTGTTTTAAATAAATGGTTAGTGCTCTATTATTCATTAATGGAGAGTAAAGTTCCGTTGAAAATTGGTCTCCATCACTAACAGCCAATCTGATTGTTTTGAACTTTATGACATTTTGTGCTGGCTTAAAACACAGTAGCAGATGTGTTACACTTCGTATAATGTACCACTATAAATTGAGCATGGCAGGAAGTACAATACCAACAGTAAAAGTGAAATGGTTGTATGGTACCAGAAAAATTACTGAGATTCTATATGGATTGGCCTTCTTTTTAAAAAATAAGTCAGGCAACAAAGAAATTTTTCTCTACCTTGGAAAAAGGGCCAAAAGTATAAGTTATACAAAACCACTGAGCCTATTTGGGCCAATAGTCATCTAGGGCTTTTAGAATATCTTTTACCTAAAGAACTACAAGGGCAGTATTTGGAATTTCAAGGCTTACACGGAAACCGGCCATGGAGTCTTGGAGTCATAAATGTTAAGAGAAGAGGGAACTGTGACTGCCTCCTCTTTTGGAGGAGATGTTTGGGTTTAGGGCAGACTAGAAACATATCATCAGAGACCAGTGAGAAGTGGGAAGAAGCCAAGACCCAGTGGGATTTAGGGGACAGAGGGGACGGGGCCTGTTTTCAGAAGCCGGCACATCTCCAGAGGCAACTGGCTAGGCCATGTCTGGCTGTCAAAGGGTGTGACTGGTTCAGAAGGACAGACTATGCAGATATCTGAGTGAGTCTTTTCTTCCAGCAGAGCATAGTTCTGGAAGAAGTCCAGGTGACAATACACAAAAAGTCAGGCACAGTTTCAGGTGGTCAGTCAAGTCATAGCAGGCCCCTCGTCAGAAGCTGCCATGGGAGTAGGAAATCACATCCTACTTCCTAAGGGAAATGGGGAGAGTCAGAGTTGGGCAGAGAACCAGGACCCAAGTGGAGAAAGCTAGGGGCCAAGGCTAAGGTTCAACTTCCACAGAGAAATGAAGTGCTTAGCAAGAGAAACTGAGGCAGATTGGGAGTCACAAGCCTTTGGCCAAAGAGGTAAGAGAATGTTGAGATTCAGAGTCTACACAGAGCAACCAGATTTTCAGGTCTCTAGGCAACCAAACCAGTTTCATCTATTAATAGGTCTGAGGCTGATGACACTGAGCAGGACTGGCTCAGACTGCTTGGGGCAACTAAGGGTTTCTGAGCTTCAATGTGCATAGGAATCACCTGGGGATCTTGTTAAAATGCAAAATCAGACTGGGTAGGTCTGAATTGGGGTCGAGATTCTGAATTTCTAACAAGATCCCAGATGCTACTGCTGCTGGTTTTCTAGAGTAGCAAAACTCAAAACTTGCGGTCCTTCCCTTGACCCCACCCTATTGCTCTCCACCCCTTTCACCTGTTTCATTGTTGTCATGTCTGACCATCTTCTTTTCCTTTCCTGTTTTTCTCTACTTCTAGCCCCTTTGTCCTACTGCATTTCTTCTGCCAAAACCACCACCAGAAAAAGAGCTTCCATTCAGAGAATCAATAGAGAATGATAGCAAGAGCCAAAACCGTTTTCCCCATGGTCAGCACATGATAAAATCCTTTTATGTTTGGTAGATGTAATTCATCCAGATTAACGTCTTTCAATTATGGCCTCATAAAGGATGTAAAAAACATGTGACTTCTTCCCTTTTCTTCTTGATACACTCCAACAGTTAAGAAATATCTACTGAAGATAAAGAAATCAGAATGGAGCTGGGCTCAGTGGCTCAGCCTGTAATCCCAGTGCTTTGGGAGGCTGATGTGAGTGGATTGCCTGAGCCTGCAGGTTCAAGACCTGCCTAGGTAACTTGGCGAGACCTCATCTCTACAAAAAAAAAAAAAAAAAGCTTAGCTGGGCGTGGTAGCGCGTGCCTGTAGTTCCAGCTGCTTGCAAGGCTGAGGCAGAAGGATCGCCGGAGTCCAGCAGGTCGAGGCTGCGGTGGCCAGGAGCATGCCACTGCCCTCCAGTCTGGGCGAAAGAGTGAAACTCCAACTCAAAAAAAGAAAAAAGAAATCGGAATGGTGTCACATATGTAATTAGCATCCTCATACCTGAAAATATATCTGTAAGCTGTGTACACTCTATGTGTTTCCCCTTCCAGCACCTAGGGGGTCACCAGTCCCTAACTTGCACTAAAAACTAATTATATGATGTGGGACTAGTCACTTAAGCCTTCTCAGACAATTTTCCAACCTGCAAAATGGTGATATTAGCATCCTTCTTGTTTACCTCTGAGGAATTTTTGTTGGACTTGAATGAGATAATACATGAAGTGACTTGAATATCAAGCACTATACAAATACAAACAGCTATTACCAGTAGATATTTGAAACTGAACAGTTGTGGGGTTTAGACTTTTGTACCATCCTGTGTTGGTATATTCCTTCAGGTTGGACTGCCTGAAGCCATTTGTGTTGTACAGGTGAAAGGAGCTGGGAAGCATAGTTTAAATCCTTCCCTGGCCAGGCGCGCTGGCTCACATCTATAATCCCAGTGTTCTGGGAGGTCAGGCCAAGAGTTCAAAGACCACCCTGGGCAACATTATGTCTAAATAAATAAACCCTCCTAACTCCTAGAGATCCCATCTCATTTCACACTGATTTTCATTCATTCAATGAATATACTTATTGAGTGCCAGTGTGCACTGGGTCCTGGCATTGCAATAGTGAAACAGACACTAACTTTGCATTCATGGAGTTTACAGGTTAGAGGAGTATTTGCAAACAAGAAAATAGGCAACTTCAGAACAGGCTGATGAACGCTGTGGTGGGGTGAGTACAGGGATCCATGAAATCCTTGCAGGATCACTGTCAGGTTTAGAATCCCATAGAAGGGTTCCTTGACCATAAATCGTTGAGATGATGAAAATGGTGAAGGAGAACAAGGAGGGTACTTGGAGATCAGGCAAAGGGGAGGGAAAGGGTGTTCCAGGCAGAGGGAAGCACACTGGCCCTATCCCAGGAACAAGAAAAAGCAATGGAACTTCTTCGGGATTGTTTTTTTTTTTTTTTTTTAATCCCTAGATCACTTTGAAAACTGCTGGAGGGGTGAGAGGAGATGGGATTGGCAGTAATAGGAATCTGCTGGGGGAGGGGGACATACCACATCAACAGGGGTACCTGCAAAATGAATATTTGTATACCTAACCCTGAATTGTACCCCACATCTTTAAAATTAAAAATTAAATATATATATATATATATATTTGCTACAAAAAAAAAAGAAAATCTGCTTCATGTTGTTGCCTAGAACAGACTCAGCCTGAGCTCAAGCATAACGTGTCCTGTCACTGATTTTTAGGTGATCTCCCCTGCCTCACGTCCCTGGCCACTCCCCTGCCAGCCTTCCCACCTCATTGCCTGGCCTTTCTATTTGAAAGGGTAGCACTCTGAAGAGGTGAAAAGTGGCTTTTCTTTTTGGAAGCAGTAGCATTGTTAATAGGGAAGGAAAAGTCTTCCATGAGCTATGGCAAAATCCTATAGATTGGTTTATGAATCAACGTAGCTTAGGTTAAAGCGACCTAATTTCCTAAAAGCCACTTCATGGCTTTAGGCTTCCAGAGGGGCATAAAGCTTGTATGGTATTTGCTTTTAATTAAAATTAAGTGGAAATGGGGGGGGGGTTAAAAAAAAAAAGCCTATGAGGAATTCTTCTGAAAGGGCACATCATTAAAAAATTAAAAAAAAAAAAAAAAGTAAAGGCTACAAAGCAATGTGGACAGAGTATCTATATTGCATTAAAGAAGATCTCGGAGCATATAGATGAAGGTGCTCTACTGATAACTATCTCTGAGTAATCGGGTTTCATGTGATTTTTTTTAACACACTTTTTACTGTGAAATATAACATACACTGGGGAAAGTGCATGATATAGAAAAGTACAACTTAATAAATTTTATGAAGTAACCATTCACATAACCACAACTCAGGTCAAGGAAGAAAACATGGTCCAGAAGTCCTCCATCCACCCCTTCCCAATCACAGCCGACCCTCTCCTGGAAGAGGTCACCATTGCCCTAGTCTTTTTTTTTGCTTTGTTTTATAGTTTTACCACCTAAGTATGTATCGATAAATACAATATTTTTACCCTCTGGGTACTATAGTTAATTCATTTTCATTTTCAGTGCTATATGGTATTCCAAGGTTGGATATATGATCATTTATCTACTCTACTGTTGGTGACATTTTGGCTTGTTTTTAGTTTAGGGGCGTTATGAATAGAGTTACTATTCTTCTAGTGCCCACATGCACATATTTCTACTGGACATATACCCAAGCATGGAAATCTGGGTCACTGAATATACATGTCTTTTAGTTGATAATGCCAAACCATTGACCAAGAATAGCAGTAGCAATTACCATTTCCTGTAGCTGTACACAAGAGGTTCCATTGCTCTGCAATGGGCTTTTGTGTGATTTTTTTTTTATTGAACTTATCTGAATTTTCTAATTTTCTCTATAATATATATCTATTGGTTTAATTAGGCAAAATCCTATTCTAATTTTTTTAAGTTGTCTTGCCCAGTGAGAATATTATTTTCAAACTTTTTAGTTAAAGTGAATTATTCTTATTGAAAAGGCATACAAATCACAGGTATATGGCTTACTATATATCACAGAATAAACACACCTCTATGACCACCACCCATATCAAGATAGAACTTTCTATCACCCTAGAAGCCATCTCCATGCCCCTTTCTAATCTCAATCCTCTCTCTCATCAAAGGTAAACTATTATACTTACTATAACACAATAGATTAGTCTTGTATATTTTTGAACTTTATACAAATGGAACAATATAGCAAACATTCTTTTATGTCTAGTTTATTTTACATTTTCCAACATTGTTAGATTCGTCTGTGTTGTGGAATGTAGAGTAATTTGTTTTTTTCTGGCCACAAGGAGGAGATACTGATCTCAGGGAGCTAACCTGTTCAACTCTTCTTCAACTCATGAATTGAACTGACCAGTGCTACACATGGATCAAAACACTGTACAGCCATTTGTAATTTTGGTGTTTCTGCTGTGTGAATGCAATGTGTTGAGGTTAGAGAGACTGTAGGAAGTGTGGGTGCCATATTCCCAAACCACTTCCGGACTGACCTCCATAATGACAGTTCCACTTGAAATTGTCTCTGAGTGATAATGGATACTTTCTTTCCCTTCTTGTTCACCTAAAATGCAAAAGAGTATCACATCTTCAGGATACACTTTTATGTAAAACAGCTGTTGCAGGATTTTACTGGAAAGTGGATTTATTTCTGAGGGTCATGGGAGTCTAAGGATAAAACTGGCATTCGGCCACAGGGAAAGAGCCCTTGACCTAGAAGTAGGGACAGCTTCAAAGCTGTGCTGGCACATAAGAGAACAGGGCACTTTCAGCAAGAAACATGGCCTCACAACTTTCTAGGGGGAAAGTCCTAAAACTGTCCTCCAAAAGGAAAGGGAAAATCAATAGTTTGTATGGTTTTACTCTCTCAAATGAGTAATGCTGAACCCCTCTATACAAAACAATTGTTAAATCTGGCTTTTGTTTTTATTTTAAAGAGAGTGTCAACTGAGCTTGAACTCTTAACATGGAATCTTGGTGTCAATCTATTTTTTATAAAGCAGTCAAACAGGCTCTGGGATGGTAGCTCTCTGAAAAGTTATGTGAATGTATAGTAAACGTAACTTTTTTTTTTTTGAGGCCTTGAGCTGTAATTATTCAAGCTCCAAATGTCCCTAGTGATATTAGCTAGATAATCAAATTTGGATCACAGGAATGAAATAACCTAAAGTGTGCCTTCATTACTGCTCTACTGAAAATAATTCACTTAGGATAATTCTTACCTCCCTCACCCCCAAATCCATAAATAGACCATGGAGATAGTAAATTTATAAGACTATTAAAATGATCAAATTAATTCTCGAAACAAAGACTGCCATGTGCAATCATAATAGGTAGAATTTCTTCCACCACAAAACAGGAGGAAATATTGCCGAAATCATGTGCAAAATGACAAATCAAAATGCTGAATAGAATTGCAAAATTTAGGAGACCTTATTGCTAAACTAGCTGTGGAGGAGCTTACTTACTAACTTTCTAGAAAACAGGAAAGAAGAATATTTTTTAAAATATCTGATTAAGAAGGGTTTTGATTAATGAGCTACATATGAACCCACTGGAAAAATTATCTATGAATGTATGTGTTATTTTGAACAAGAATATATTTAGTCTTGTAGAAACTTAAACTATGTGAAATCAAGATTTCATCAAACTGAGCAGTGCAAAAATGTTTTTGTTCTCCTTTCTTTTACTAAGAAGATAAAAATCCCCTTTCCTTCTACTTACCTCTCTCTCCAAAAGAGGCTGGGAGAAATTCTTAGACCAGAAAGGCACTGGGTAAGAAGTAATTGTGTAAATCTCTCTGTTCTCTTCTGCCAATGCTTTTTAATCCTTATCTACCAATCTTCCCTGCTATTTCATGAAAAGAGGATCCCAGCTGTGCCAAATAGTGTGGTAGCTATATAATCTAGACAAAATCCACAGGGGTTTAGAATAGAAATTAACAAATCTATTTTAGCTTGAAACCTTACTTATAAAGACTATCAACCAGTTTCCCAAACATCTACAGATGAGACAGAAACTCCATCATCTTGCTCTTTTATAAGAACCCAAGTGTGATGGCTCCTGTGATCAGGGTCTTCTAGAATTGGATTTTGCTCATCACAGCAGTGTCTTCCTTCTAAGAATGCTAGAGGAGAGCAAACACAGGACTGAAAGAGATGTCTTGGGTTCAGTACTGTATTTGCCACTGACTAGTTGGATGACCTTTGCCAATTTCTTGGAACTCTTTGGCCCAGATTCCTCTCTATAAAATGAAAAGGAATTGAACCAGATTCTTTAAGGATCCTTCCAGTTCTACTGAAATGGTATTTTATGCTTATTTTTTTTTTAGATTATGACTAAGTAATAGCCACCCTTTCCTCATAATTCCACATGCAGTTAGATCCATCAACACTTTTATCTTCTTTGTGGATGCACTGAGAGACGGTATTGGGATTAGAAGCCTAACTCACTCCTGGTACCAGTGTCTGGTCACTTCTCAGATGCAGAGTCAACTGAATGCGCTTTAGCATTCCACCTCTTTAGGTACCTTGTAGAGCAACTCATGATCATATGTGGTCTTTTCTCTGGCATTGGAATTTTCATGGAGTTCTATGGGAACACTATGTCACAACTAAAAGCATGGGGAAAACTATGCAAAGGACTCTGGGTTGCCACATGTGCTTGTGATGCTCTCTGGAGGACCGAGGATTCATAAATAAATGGATCTCACTCTCTTTATCCTTTGAGAGTTTTCATATGGACGGTGTCAACATTTAATAATTATAACTAGAGCTTGGAGGGCCATTTGACATAGTATATTTCAAAACATCACCGATGAGACCTGACATGTGAGAGAATTTTCCTGAACAAAGAATGACAGCAGATGCCACGCCGAGGTGCTGCAGTCGGGGAGCAAATCCACTCCGTCCTACTATGAGCCCTTCCTGTTTTGTCAGCTAGCATGCTTTCCTAAATCTCAAATTGCAGCAGAACTGTTCTGCAATTCCATGGCTAGTTATTTTGGGAGCCTAACACAGCAGGACAAATGTGCACAAGTCCACACAGTATGACAGAAGAATTAAAAATGTATTTACCATCTGTTGGTAGTTTCCTTGTGGGGCTCTTTTCTTTTCCTCTCCTGCAGCCACAAATAGGGTCTTCTCACTTCCTTCCAACTTCAGAGAGCTGGGTTCTCTTCACATCTCTGCAAATGCAGGACTCCTTTTTCATCTTCATATTTCCCAGACTGTTGAACTCTGGTCTATTTCAGTTTTTAGAATTATTTCCCTCAAATGCGAAGAGCTTGTAGTGTTTTGTACTTTTCAAGTCGTCAGGCTACTTTCAGACCCTATACGTGGGTTCTGGTCATAGAGGACTCTGGGAAGCTTGGGGATAGAATAGAGAAGTTGAGAACAGGTTAACTAAAAGGAATTAAGTCCTTAAATTGGGCTTGGGAATTCATGTTGGCCCTTTACAGTCTACTTAGTCCTTACCATAATGGGATGCTATAGACAGAAGGCAAACTTTTTAATAGGAAAGCATTCTAGGAATGTAAGCATGGACCTTAAGTGAGAGTCACTTCCAGCTCATGTAGTAGCATGGTTTATAAAAATTATACACTGGAATGTAGTTTTGTTAGTTAGAAACAGCTTAGGGTGATCTGAAGGCATTTTGCTTATGGAGAAATACTCAATTTTCAATGAGAATCATTAACTTTAATTTCTGGGATACATGTATCAAATCACTCAAAAATATAATCTAAGAAATAGAGATGGGCATTAAAAATTGTTTCTTAGCTAAAATATTATAATGCAGTATTATGACTGTAACTGTCCTACTTCATTCAGGTAATGGCTTATTAAAAATTCATAGGTTACATATGTGAATAACTTCACCTTGAAACCAATGCTGGGTCACCTTGAACCCCTTGAGCAGGTCCTTTAAACACCAAGCTTCAGTTTAATCATCCAAGAAGTAAAAATCATAATCTCTACCTAACTGTATTGTTGTCAGGATTAAATGAAATGACATCTGCAAAGCCTGAATGCGAGACTCAGCTCATTCCAACTTAGCTTTATTAAAGCAAAGATCAAGTAAATGGAACATGTCCCATAGCTTATACAAGATGGATCTGTTTGGGATTAGCTTCTAATGAGATAATCATTGTGTTGGGACGGATTAGGCTTTGCACATAGTAGGTTCTTGAAAATATTGAGCAATTCATTAATTCATTTAATAGTCAGTGAATAAATAGTGGGTATCTATCTTGTGCCAAGGACTGTTCTAAATTAATGGAACAGACAAAAATCCCTGTACTCCTGGCCATGTACAAAGAAAAAAAGTCAATTTGTATAGAGTGTTATAAGGCATATGTTTATGGAATAAATGGGCAGGGCAAGGAGGATCAGGATAGTTAGGGAGTACAATTTTAAGTAGGGTGGCCATAGAAGGCCTCATCGGGAGGTTGCTTCTTAGAAAAAAGACAGGAAGGTGAAGGAATCAGTCATGTGAATCCAGAGGGAAGAGCATTCCAAACCAAGGAAACAGCCAATAGAATGACCCTGCAGCAAGAGGGCACCCGGTTTGTTTGAGGACCAGTAAAGAGCACAGTAAAGCTGGGGGTATGGAGCTAGTGATAGATGATAGCAATAGATGAGATAAGAAAGGTTGAGGGCATCCTGATCGTACGTGGCCCTGTAGCTCGTGGAAGGGCTTTGACTTGACTCTGGGTAAAATGAAGAAGCCATTGAAAGGTTCTGAGCAAAGTTGTGGCATCACCTGTTGCAGACAATCAATTGAGGTTTGGGCTGGTCATGGTCAAAGCAGAGAGACAATTTAGGAAGCTATTACAGTATTCCTGATGAAGGACCATGGCAGTTCAGCTTTGATGGTGGCAGTCCCTGTGGTGAGAAATGGCCAGGTTCTGGATTTATTTTGAAGGTGAAGTCACTTGGATTTGGGGCAAAATGGATGTGTGTATGAAAGAAAGAAAGGAGTCAAGATGACTTCAGTGGTTTGGGCCTAGAGAGTTGGAAGGATGGAGTTGCCATTTCCTGAGATCTGTGTGTAAGACTCTGACAGAACAGACACCTTGGAATTTGGGGCTTGCATATAAGGCTGCTGAGGGAAACTTTCTGAAACAAATGCACTTCTAGTTGTTTGTAAAAAAAGAATCAGAAAGACTGAGGTTTTCACAAGCAGTTTTATAGAACTCAAATGAACCATTAAAAAAACCCAAACAATTCGCATTGCATTTCTCCAATGCAAAAATATTAATTTAGTTTTTTCAGCCTTTTTTTCACTCCAACCCCATGCAGGGAAATGCTGCTTTTGAAGGGGAAAGGTGCCGGCGAATCCCAGTGCCCAGCAGGGGGAGCTGAGGAGAGCTGCAGCAGACCTTGAAGGGGATACCGGCTGAGACCCAGTGTGGGTGTGTCCTGTCCTTGTGCACTCTTAGACATCTCTGAGGCCTGAAGCCAGAAGCCTGATGTTGTTTTCAGGATGACGAGGAGGTGGTTCTATAACCCTCGTTGTAATGCTCTTATTCCATTGGCCCTTTTTGTTTATTGGCATTGTCATGGATGCAAGACCAAATGTAATCCAGAGCAGACTACCTATGAGTATGGAAGAGGAAAGAGGTAGGGCTATATATGTACAGAAAGAGAAGAAAGAAGAATGCAACAGATCTATAATTATAGATCTCAGGCGGAAGGTGTATTGGTTTTCTTGTAACCACAAACTGGGTGACTTAAAACAACAGGTATCTATTCTCCCCCAGTTCTGGACATTAGAAGTCTGAAATCAAGGTGCCAGCAGGACCAAGCCTCTTTGAAGGCTCTAGGGGAGAAGCCGTCTGTGCCTCTCCTAGCTTCTGGTGGTTGTTGGAAATTCTTGACATTCCTTAGTTGGGGCAGCATAACTCAATTCTCTGCCTTTGTCTTTACATGATCATCTTCCCTGAAATCTCCTCTGCATTTCTGTATTTTTTCTTCTTATGAGAACAACAGTGCATTGGATTTAGGGTCCACTCTAACCCTGTAACACCTCATCATAACTAATTACATCTGCAACAATCCTACTCCCCAATAAGGCCACACTCAGACACTGGGGTTTGGACTTCAATAGTCTTTTGGAGGCCCCAATTCAACTCACAACAGAGTGCAATGAGAAGTCACACGAAGGACTGGGCAGTAGAAAGGAGTCACATAATTGGAGCAATAAACAAAGGAAGAAGAGTTGCACACTGCAACTATAAGTGGAGGTCAAATGGGTTTAGTAGTAGCAGGAAGTATTCAGATAAGAGAGGTTCTCACTTAGGATACTCTCTCCATCTGTGCTTATGGCCCCAGTTTTTTTGGTTAGAGGTTTAAAAAATATTGTATAAATAAAAAAGAATAAGAAAATAGCACTTCTCTGACTCACACGTTGGACAGAGCCGCAGACTCTTGTGATCATCAGGAAAGACTTCACAGAAGTGTTGATGTTTGAGGATGATCTCAAAAGGATGAGGATAAAATCTCCATGCAAAACATGGAAGGAGGAAAGAAGAAGGAAAGAAAAGACTTTCCATATAGAAACTGTATGCAAAAGCATAATGGTGTTTTAATGATACAGCCTTTAACTCCTTCAGCAAGGTGTAAAGTCTTTAAAGGCAAGGCCCATGTTGTCTACTTACACTCTATTACTCAGACACAGTATTTTTAAAACGAAGGAGCGAAAACATTTGTGGTTTTAGTAAATGCACAAATAAGCACACAGTAACCTGGAAGAATACTAGAAGCATATATCAGGAGGAGTTAATTATTGGACACAATTGCCAAAGTACAAATATGGAAACCCCACCCTCGGCCAGATCTGGAGAAATCAAAGGGCTAAATGTGGTATAAATTCCTTTGCCCTGATTGCATAAAGAGATCTGCCAACATTTTTTCTTCTGATATATTCCTTCCTGCACAAAAGGCTGAAATGGGTTCTTAAAAACCTGATCATGAACTGAGATATGCAATTCTGAGTCACCGCCATCAACTAGGAAAATTAACTCCTCACTGATCTAGCTCCCCAGATAGGCACCCAAGCTCCTTGCCTCTGAGATCTTCATCAGGGTCTGGTCAGATTTCTGTCATAGAACAACTCCCTTTTTTTGGCATAAGAATGTACAGGATGCCAGCAAAGTTCACACTGGGTCATCTAAGTCTCTTTAAATGCATGATGATTCATTGCTGGGGGTGGGGGAGGGAGGCAAGTGAGGGGGGAAGGAAGTGCTGAGCAGAGGGGCGGAGCCATGTAATTATGAAATTGACTGCAGGAAAAGCTAGCCCTGGGAGTGATGGGATCACGTGTTCTTACTACTGGTGTTGAAGCTACCGCTTTTAAACTGGAGTGGGGGCGGGGGGAAGGCGGGAAACACATCGTGTAATTGGATTGGCTTTCAGAGGTGACACATCCAAATGCCTCACATATTTATTATAAGTACAAATCCCTCACATATTTATTATAAGTACAATGTATTAATTTCTCTTAATATCTGACAAAGAAGAAAAGCTCTTCCGTGACAGTGCAGTTAGCAGAATAAAAATTTGGCTGCAGTGGTATGAGTGAATAATTTGTCTTCTTCTACTTGATTTACTCGTATTCTAGCTGACAAGGTCTTCTATTCTGTGCATTCATTTTGTACTTAAAAAGGGATTGTTTGTAATTTACAGTTTAAGTCTGAGTGCTATTATTCTGCTCTGTCAGAAAGCATCTGTGGCAGTAACGATCTCTTCATGTCTGTGCCACAGACACAAAGCAAATCAGTATCTTCAGTCACCAGTCTTGAGAGCTTCCCAGGTCTCCCAGCAGTTAAACTTTGTAGAGGCCTGACAGAAAGGGGTTCTGCAAATATCAAACGGCCTGACAACCCTCGCTGAAATCCTGACACAGGCCGTTTCCTTGGTGAACTCTAGTTATTTATGTCAAAAAGCAAAGTTTGCCAATGCATTTTTCTCTAACTCTCCCTCTTTGGGGTAAACTTGGTAAATTCCTCATAAAATAATTTTCTTAAACTCTGACCCTCATTCGGATCGGCTTCTTCTGGCCAATATTGACTCAGGAAAAACAAAGTAACTGAGAGAGTGTATAGACATGTATTTTAGTGTCATAAAGTTAGAACAACAAAGAAGTTTTCTTCACTCCTTTCATAAAAATGTGATGTTTATTTTTGTAGCTTGTTGTTGCATATGATCTTATTTTGAAGGCACCCTCATCTTAACATGTACAAACCATCAACTGCCACCACCTAAAGTTCAAACAATAGTGGCTTCTGTTTTTGATTTTAATTTGGAAAATGTATTTCTTTTGAGGAGACAAAACACCAAGTTGTTAATGAAATGCTTTTAATAGATTTTCAAATGCTCCTGGCCAATACCAAGCAAAGTTCAACTCACTCATTCTAAGTCTTAAAAAAATGTTGACTGTTTTCATGTAAGAAGAGCTATGTTCTTCAGATGATTGAGAACATAGATTATGATATTTTATAGACCATTGCCTTATATTCAATCTTGCTCAGAGTTACAATGAGGAATATGTATCTAGATCTTGCCTGTAAAATAAATAGTAATGGTTAAAAATCATCTCTTTCCTTTAAAAGTATCCTATCATACTAAACAGGTATATTACAAAGTTGCTTTTTTAAAAAGCAGATTTCCCTTTGGTGGCCTTGATGTGTTTTCTAGTTAAGCAGCAAGTTATATAATTTTCATTATCAATGTCCAAAGCCATCTGTCACTAGATGGTATCAGCCCAAACTACTTAGCTACAAGCAGCAAAAACCAGCAGTGACTTTAGAATACTTGTGCTTTCTAAAACAGAGCATAGGTTTTCCATCAGCCTATTAGAGGCCAAGTACCAGAGTGTCCCATGGAAGACTGAGTCACAGATGAGCCCAACAAATTGTAGCTTTGCAGGCCCATAATAGATTACCAGTGACATTATGCATTCCCTGATAGTTTACTCTCAGTGATCATTAAAACAGGGGATAACATCTATATTGACATTGCAAGGGGGAAACTCGAGGAAGATAGAAAAATAAGTTATATACTACACTATTGCAGAGAGTCATTCTAGGATTCTAAGGTCTGCAATTGTGAATTTCCAGAACTAAGTCTTGTGACTCCGCAGTCCCATTATCTATATCAGTGCAGTCCATTAGAAATATAATATATAGCCATTCCACACATGTATTATTAAGTTTTATAGTAGCCACGCTAAGAAAAGTAAAAAGAAACAGGTAAAATAAAGTTTAGCAACATATTTTATTTAGCTCACTATACGCAGAACATTTTCATTTTGACATTTGATCAATATAACAATTATTGGTTATTATGTATTTGTGTATATACACATATATTTTTTTTACCAAGTCTTTAAATCCAAGGTATATTTCACCCTTACAGCACATCTCAATTTGAACTGACCATACCTTTTAAGCACTTAGCAGCCATATTGAATAGTGCAGATCTAAAGTACTTAACATTTTAAAATTATACAGTCTTATTTGAAATACCCAAAGGTGGGTACTGTTAAATCACAAATTGTAGGCAGATGTTTAAATAAAATTATTTTAATTTAATTCTTGACTATTGGTGATGTCATTTTCATTACCAGGAAACCTGTCCTGCTGCAGTTTGGTAGAGGGTCAAGAAAGATGATTCAGAAGCATGTCCTTTAAGAGTCTCCATGCCATGCACAGAGCCCAGTGACTTTAGTCTGGGTGTGGTGAGCTGATCTCAGAGTCTATTGTGTGAGTGTTTTTCACTTTTGTTTTTAGTTTATTTTATTTTTCTGGTCTCCCCAGCTTTATTTGGGAGTGCAATCTAAGGAAAGTATATTTGTTTTGCAAGCACACTAAAGTTTACTCAGATTTTTAAATGACATATGTAGGATTACACCCTCTTTATTCTGTCAGTGTTTCCATTAAAAATTCAAACTTTCCGGGACTTATTACACAGCTATAACAAATTGCTCCAGGCAGAAACTTGGCAAACTCTCTTTAGTGTGGGAGAAAAAAAATTTTTTTTAACAATTTAAAACAGATTTTAAAAAAACACAAATGTTTACCATTTCAACATACTCATGTGGTTTTTTGGTATGAAAAGACTTTCCGATAAAACACATTATATCTTTACATTCTGTTGACTTTACAAATTCGAAATGTTAACATTAGCTTCTAAGTAAAATTTTGCTCTAGAGTTCTACAATTACCCTCCCACCTTCCAAATTTTCAGTGATTCTGGCGTTTGGTTCTCATATTTGGAAGTCTGATTGATATGATTCTAAGAGGTGCTGGATCAATCAGCTATGAATCTTTGTGTTTCATTATGAAGAAATGAACATGCTTCCAAAGGTAAGATCTATTCTATTCTGAACTCCTTACAGACTGAGATGTCTTACTCAATTTTATATTCTCACAGCCTAGTTATTGTAGATGTACAATAAATGACTGCTGGTAAATAAGTAATATACATAAAAAGCAATTTGAGAGTGAAGATACAGTCACTATTCTTAATCTCTTATTTACATACTGAATTTTAAAATATTCACTGAGTAACTTTGAAAAGTCTTTAAAACTGTTAAAAAAATGCAACTGGATCTTTAACCTCTATGATTTCCCTCATTTACAAACATCTCAAAGGATTATTGAAACAACTAAATGACTCTGTTATAAAAGCATGAAATGGTTCCATAACTTTTTTGACTTGACTTTTACCATGTATCTTATCCACCTTAAGGGAGTTTTTGAGGATGCAATAGTTGTGAAAACTATGAAATGATACATAGATATAATTGCAACCAAATCCTCACCACTGTGAGCAGGAAGGAAAAACCCCTATAATCATTGTGAAAGTAAGTATGATGAAAAGTACACATACCTTAACCAACATGTATGAGTCCAAATGAAATGAAATTATTTGACATAGGGCTGGGTAAACTGACTTTGCTTTTAGATAAACAGGAGTTACTCTTAGGGTTGCCTTGATCTGTATTTTGTTACCTTTATTTTTGACTAGAGCAAAGTTAAGGCATCTTTACCACTTTTTAAGGAATTCAAGCCTAACACTCACAAGAAGTATATTTATTTTATTATTTCTGATCTGTTCAATTATTTAGTTATAACCTGGTAAACTGTTTGTGTTTGCTCATTTGTTTGGGTTGTTTTGCTTTGTTTTGAACTATATAACAGGCTACTTCTAATGACAACATGTATTACAATTTAAATCTGCCACAACTTGGAGAGCTCTGTACATTGGTTTTATGAAGCACTCTTGTGCTCCCTCTGCTGCCGTGAAGACAACGTTCACGTTCAAGACCCTAGCACATCACTTCGCAGAGTGTTCCCTTTTAGTAATGATGATGTAAATCGAGGCTTTTCTAGAATGCAGTAATATTTAGCCAAAGCATGTATTGTAATCATTTTTCATTGAAAATCACAAATCAATAAATATAGTAATTAATAAAAAGGAAGAAAAATAACATTAATGGAAAAATTAAGTTCTGCATTTGTGCCCAAACTGATTTAAGCTGAGACCTGTAGTATAAACCAGTGTTCTTCACACTATTACGTGTTTAGGAAATTACCTGGGGGGCTAGTTCAAAGGCAGATTCCGATTTAGTAGGTCTGCTCAAATCCTTGATTCTTAATGACAAAAAAGCTCCTAGATGCTGCTGCTGCTGCTGCACTCTGAGGACCACACTTTAAGAAATGAGAGTGCAATATATAATTACATGATATGCTATATATTTGCTAGTTAATTTTAAACCTTCAAGAGGAGATACCATCAAAACAGCAAATTAAGTAAAAGGAATTAAAACTGTTTTTCATGGTGTTTAAACAATCTAGAATGTAGATTAGAAGTAAGGCTCATCCAGCCTTGTTTCTTAATTTCCTTTAATTTCAAAAATTGACTTATGTTTGTACTGCAACATCAGGCTTATAAGTAGGACTCTAGTACTGTGTATATGCCTACTGGTTTCTTGAAAGCTGTGCCTTTTTTTCCACTGAGTTATTATTTGCATGAGAAAGTCTTGTTTTTAAAGAATTGGTGCCCACTATTTGTGATTGTACATTTAATATCTTGCCATCTGAAAACATTTCAGCACTAAAGATAATGAAACTGTTTCATGACTGTGGTGTTAATGTTGGACCCTGAAGGAAGAAATAGTTACAGATTTTAGTGACAGTTTATGGCTTTAATCTTAATGGCTAAGAAAGTAAATGACATATTTCTTATTAATTGTTTTAACTGTTTGGGTAATATACATATTTAGCTTCCTTGAGGGAACATTTAAATTAATTACAACATTTAAACTAACTCCAATCTGAATTATGTGTTTTAATTTGTTTAACGTTGTTAAAATAACATAAATTAACTGCTTGTGCCAATGTAATAATTATAATATTAGCTTTTTTTTTTTTTTACCGAAAATTCTCTAAATGTAAGATGTCTAAAAATAGAGTGGAGGTGGATTGGACAGTTTGCAGATTATGAGTTGGAATAAAAACATCTCAGTTAAGCCAAAAACATGGCAACCAATATTTTCTGTTATAAAAATATTTGAGATGAATTTAGTTTTCATGAAAGCTGTCTGAAACTGAAATGAATAGCAGAAGCTCTCTGTTTATTCACAGGCCAGTAATAATAATACCTGAAGCACAAAGCATACGTCTTTTCCATACAAAGCCAACAAGCTTCTGCTCTTTCAGAAGTCGGCTTTGCCAAGGAGGGTGGGGAAGAGTTATTACCCTGTTATGCTCTGAAGTATTAACCTTCACCTTGACAAAGCTTGTCAACGAAAACAAAACCCAGCAGAGCCTTTTCAGGAAACTGATGTTAACTGTCCACTAGAGGCTGTAATGAGACCAACAATGTCACTTCAGACCAACCCGAGGTTTAAACCAAAACAATCATTGATTTTTAAATGAGAAAAAAAAAAAGTGTAGAAGCGAGTAAGAGTGAACAGTAGTATTTCTATTTAAATAGTCATATATAAGTGCATGATATTTCAAAATGTGAGAATAAAATATTTCCGGGCCTCTACACCTTCCTCGTTGGTATGCTTATTTTAATTTCTGAAGCACGTAGGCTCTACAATACAGAGTTACTTAAAAGCTGACACATTTCTCTTGGTGAATCTGTGTCCCCCTTCAGTTGGTGACTAACCGCTAGGTCATAAGAAATTCAGCCAAACGGTCCCTCAGCTACAGCTTGCAGTCAATAGTGGTGGCTTCCAGAGAGAAACTTACGCGGAGGGATCGTGTTTCCAGACACTGAGTTCTGAGCACCTGAAGGAGGTCAAATGTCGCCCCCGACACCTACTGGTCTTCCAGAACTATCTGCAACTAGGAGAACGCCGCATTGAACTCCCTTCATGTGGACCGGCTTTCTCTTCCAGGTGCCACACCTGCTGGCAAGGTGCACCCCCCCCCCAGGAAAATTCCCTCGCATGGAGCTCACACCTGGCGACGGTGCAGGTGGAGGGGGCGGGGAATGGGAAGGTCCCGGACCGCGCTTAAAATTGAGTCCGGAGGAAGTTCTGCGGCATGGATTCTCCAGAACTGCCATTTGATTTGATGCTCGGCTGGCTTTCTCTGTCTCCTACATTGGTTACCTCATTTCCGATTAAATTAATGATCCCAAATTAGCTGCTAGAGGAGTGCGCGGTCTTCTATCAAGGCTGGAGCTGAATAGTTCAATACCCAAAGCTGATTTTCGGAC
>NW_007250339.1:212640-213121 GCF_000164805.1 Carlito syrichta
GGTCGCCAGCTTGCACAGGCAGGAAAAGGTGAGGGTGCACGTGCAGTCGGGGAGACCCTTAAAACTTTCCCGAGCTGCAAACAAAAACAATCCCGCGGCCTCGGGGCCAGGGCTCCGAAACGCTGCAGCGACGCTGGTTTGAGGGTTACCGCGCAGCCGACGATGAGAGCGAGCCTTCTTAGACTCTTCTCGGAGTGCCAGGGACCAAGGGCACGTCGGGATTAGAACTGGCCCATCTCGTCGCATTTGGGTATTTCATCGGCTCGGAGCTGAAGCCGGACACCCCTGGGGAGAGTCCCCCACCTTGCCTCAGTGGCACCCCTCCGTCGCTCCGTCCTCTCCCGCTGGGTGCAGGGACCCAGGGAGGCGCGCGAGGACCGCCCGGTCACCGCTCCAATGACCTCATCGCCTGGCTCCCCGCCCCTTTCCGAAACCTGGAAGGAACTGTGCCCGCCGGCGGGTGTCTCCCCTGCCCCCACCA
>NW_007250339.1:213358-213847 GCF_000164805.1 Carlito syrichta
CGGGAGGAGGGGGGGGGAGGAGGAGGAGGAGGAGAGAGCAGAGTATACCGCAGACATCATTTCTACTACAGTGGCGGAGCCGTGCAGGACCTGTTTCACTGCAGGGGGATCCAAAACAAGCCCCGTGGATCAGCAGCCAGAGCAACAGCAGCCGCAAGACATTGTTTCTCTCCCTCTGCCCCCCCTTCCCCACGCAACCCCAGATCCATTTACACTTTACAGTAAGTGGCTATTTTTTTTCTCCTGATTCTTCCTCTCCCCCTCCCCCATCCCCTCCTCCCCGTATTTAGATGAAAATCCCCCTCCCCCGATCTCCCGAGAGGGGCAAAAGCAACAACCAGCAAACAAACCCCAAACCCCAGTCGGCTGCACGGAAAACAGCTGGAAGAGGAGCGAAGGAAACCGACGCGTCGTGTTGTGTGTGTGTGTGTGTGTGTGTGTGTGTGTACATACAGCCGCTCCCGGCTCCAGCCTCCCGAGTCGACACCC
>NW_007250339.1:214889-256529 GCF_000164805.1 Carlito syrichta
TCTGTGTGTGTGTGTGCGTGTGTGTGTGTGTGTGTGTGCGCGCGCGCGCGCCAAGCGGGGGGCGAGGGCCGTGCAGTAAGGGAGAGGGCCCCTCCGTGGCCACTTGGCTGACTCCGCAGCGCTCTGACCCCTCTTCGGCCTCCCACCCCCACCCCGCAGACGGCCTTCTTAAACTCTCTGGCTTCTGCTTTCATTTTATTTCAGACCACGTAGGGCGCTGACTGGAAGCGGTGAAACAATTCAGGTTTTCTAGGGAGATTGAGCAAAAACCTTAGTGGGGGGTGAAAGTAGGGTGGTAATCGAGACTCTGCCAGAAAACAAAACACCCCCCCCCCCCAAAAAATCAGTTTCTGAGGACGATGGGGTTCGGTTCGATCCCGTGGTTTTTGTTTGGCTTTGCTTTCTTGGTATATCATCCTACAGATAAGAGGGTAATATAAATACTTGGGAAGATTGAGAAATTGCTGAAGAGTAGTAAGGGCAGGGGGGAAAAAAAAAACCAGTCGGAAGAAGCTGGTTATATAATGCGCGATGTGGCTAACAAGAAAGGCAAGCTATTTTTATTTTGTTTACCGTATGCTGTGCAGTAGGGACTCCTCCAAACTGGTTCTGTCCCTGAAGAGATTCTTAGCTTTCCTGTGAGATCCGCAGGATACAATTAGCAAAATTAGAAGACCCTATTACACCCACAGATAAAAACTAATGCCTTAGAGTGGCATCCTCCCTGCACATCCTGTCGTGCATGCACGGGAATGTGTGTATGCAAATAAGTTCTCCTTTGGCAATCTAGTAGTCACATCTCAGTGACATTTGTGTTTTATAATGCAGACTGTTCTTAATATTTAAACATCATCCATCGTTCCATATCGCACACAGCAGTGGGTAGTTACTTGGTGGTTATTTTTAGGCATAGCTAGTTACTTTTTCAACTAAGCCTTTTCTGTTTGGGTTTCTAAGGAACCCCTGCAGTTCCTAGAAGCTCCTGTTAAGCCCACCCTCTGGTTTATGAGGTGGGCAAAAGGTAGTTTGATACTTGAGCAGTTTTGGGAATGAACCTTGCCGGAGGAAACCACCAGGGAGGAGATGGAGAAAATCCTGCACATAAACTCTTGGAAAGGGATTGCACCATAAAACGACTAGCACTGTGGCATTTAATCTCCTCTGATTGCCCTCTAACTGTGCATGCATCAGTCAATATTTTAGCAGCTTCACAAGTAAATGGGCTTGAATGCCACCTCTGCATAAAGCAGAGGTTGAAGGGCTCCCCTGAACCTCCTGAGTGCCGGTCTTTCACATCATGTAGATACGTGTCAGTGGTGTAGGTTTTCTGTGCTCTTACTCCAGCCCCGATCACTCATGTAATTAGATCAGGCTGCCATGGCAACAGACAGTGTTTCTCGTCCATTCAGGTGGGTTTGTCTTGTGCCTGAACTACTCCAAGTGTTTTATGCACAGCATTTGTACTGCCCAAGCCAGACGAGAAACTTCACTGTTTCAATTGCATCTTCTTTCAGTCATTTGGACAGGAGACACTAAATGAGGCATCTAACTACTCAACTTTTATAAAGGAGACCAACAAGCTGTTCTTACTTGGTGCAGTATGTAAATGCTTCTCCCCAGACAGTGAAAGGAACCTGACAATCCTGCTGGTGTTTATTGTGAACAGATCAACAAGTATTTGGTACTTGTTAGAAACCTTTCAGAGCTTTCTAAAGCAACATTTCTTTTGCAGCCTGGTGCCTTTGGCCTTGCAGGCACTTAACCCTTTCAAGTGGAAAGAGTGCTCGTCTTTCAGAACCGGCATTGCCCATCGTAATGGCTGGCTTTCTAAAGGGTTTTACTCAGAGGAAATAACTTTTTCAGGAAGTATATTCCCATTGCCACATTTTAAAATTTCACAGCACAAACTGGTACTGACAGTAGGCAGACATTCCGAATGTGTTCATTCTTAATTTGGATCTGTTGGCTGTGATCTTCAATGATCTTTGGTAGTAAGTTAAAAGTTTTGTTTTGTTTTGTTTTTCCTCAGTTAATGGAGAGAGGATAAAGGCCTATAGCTAGAAGACTGATAATGCGTGGTGCTCTTGCACACTAAACAACTTGTACTCTATTTTTGGATATAATTTAATGAGCAGTTAGAAGGCAGTATCCTGGTCTTTGCATTAGGGCACCACTTATTAAGCCTGCTAAGCAAAGAAAAATAATACTATGGCAAAAAGAGAAAAAAGTGGCTTTAGTTGCTGAAGCTCTGCACTGCTTAGGGAACTCAACTAAGGGGAGGAGTATTTTAATAACCCTAATATTTGAAAGCAAAGATAATTGAGAATAATAATGTCTTGGTTTAGTTGTGACCCTGCCTGTCAGTGTACAGTTTCATGATCCAATAGCTAAACTGGTAATTTTTTTTTCCCCCAGGACTAGGATTGAAAGAGTTACTTAACTCTCCTCATAGGGGGTTTGAGACTTACTACCCTTTAGTCAGTCTATGCAGTTGGTAAATTCATTGTGGCCTGGTCAATTGAAGCTGTGTTGTGGTTAAAACGAGCTATTATTTCTGGTAGATAAACAGATGAGAAGCACAGAAGTTTTAAGTTTTATGCTGTGCTTTGGAGGTCTGGGATTCTATCTTGCCCCATACAGAAAAATGCTTAACTTGCAGTGAAGTGTGAGCATATATTTTTCAGTGCACAAACAAGTTCATGCTAAGATAAGTCCGAAAACTGCACTTTATTGGGAACCGTGTATGACAATATTTTCCTTTCTGGATTTTGTTTTAAGAGGATTTGGTAAACGAAGTGATACTTTATCAGAAATATTGTAACTAGTCTTCAGGGCCTCTGAATTATCTTTTATTTTTAGAGAACGATTAAACAAAAACTCTTTAGCTACCAGATTATATGTCAAATGCCTGTAGATGGGCCTTAAGTTTCGGCATACCTAACTCAGTTGTCTGGGATTCATGGAGCCCATGTTAAGAGGTTATCAAAATATTAGTAAACATTTCTGTGACTTGTTTTTGTTGTCATTGTAGAGTTCAGGGATTCACATTCCTTTTGTATAATGTTGTGCCTTTATTTTTTTCCATGCTGAAATGTCAAGTGGGTTTTGCTTTTGCACATACCTCGAATGACAGTTTCTGATGACTAAAACTGTAGCACCTGTTTTATTGTTTTCTGTTAAAAGGCAATAAACATATTTTACTAAAACTCTGAAACTCACATAAGTAGCTAAAGTGGGAGAGAATGCTAAATTCTTTATACTATAGTTATCTGAAAGTAACACATAGTTTAAAATCTGAAAAGCTTAAATACTTGCACAGGAAAAGTGACATAGCAAGACAGCTATGATAGCAAGATAAGCTATCGTTTTTAGGGGAGAGACGGATTATGTGACTTCTGTTGCTTTATATTTTCAGAGTAATTCAATAGTTTGAATGATTGGTTTCTGCGAGAGATTTAGATCTGTGCTGTTTAATTGCTTCAAATAATAGATTTAGTTGGTCATATTTCCAAGGTTTTCAGAAGCAGGCCTTCTTTATTTTGTAAAAGCATTGAAAACAATAACTTCTAGAAATCCCAATAGTGATAATTTCTGTTCTAGAATATTACATATAGGACTTTTTTTTACTAGATTAAAAAAATTTTAGTCATCAATTACACTGTTCACATTTTATGTTCATTTAATTTAGTTTAATAAAATAAATGTACACATCCAAAATTTCTTTAAGAAGCAGTGTAAGTATATAGGGTGCTAGTTTTACAGAATTTTTAAAATGTTGACTGAAAGAGCTGCAGTTATCAAAGTTTTAAAAAATACATAAGGGCTTAAATTTACAGAAGTAATAAAAAGAATGTTTTGGCTAAATCTATTTGTGGAAACAGTTTTGATTTTTTTCTCCTTTCATAATTACCAATGTAGTAATATATTTTATAATTCTCATAAATTTGAACTTTTCAGGCTATTATACTCTAAATATTTGTACTATGTATTCCTATTATCCCAAATGTACTAAAATGTGTTTAGAATTATTATAGACAAAAAGCAACAAGCATTATATTTTGTTTGACATATTCCATGTTAACAGAAATGTTTCATTGATTTTTCTATAACTTATAATGCATCCTGTTTGTGGAGTAATGAAAATGTAATGATAATTGCCATAATGTAAGCAAAAATGATATTCTACCTGAAAATTACTTTTCAGAAAATTCAGTGTAGTGTAATCAGAATTTGAGACTTAAGGCAGAGGTTGCCCCTGATGATGGTGTTTTGATTTGGGCTAACAGAAACTCTTTTTTTCCACCAAGGTGCCCTTTAACATAGCAAGTTTCGAATGAGTTACTTAGCAGAAGTTTTTAGTAATGATTATTGTAGCTGTTAACCTATAAGCACTTATGCTTCTAACGTTCAAGGAAAATGTATTATTCTGTTACTGTGTATGCAGATCTTACTTTATTGTACCCTTAGTTTTAGTCCCCTCTCCCACATTATCTCATGGTATGTACTGATCATCATATCAGTTTTATTTAGGCTACTTTTCTTGGTAATCTTCCACTATTCATAGTATTGTATTATGCTGCTTCTACTATTAATAGTATTGTATTGTGTTTTTAAGGTATAGAATGTTCATTTTATGTGCTTATTACTGTATAAAGCATTCTATGCCTTACTATATGTTATATGTTGTTCGTATGTTTTGGCAAAGAATCATGCTGCTTTAGTTTTATTCTTGTGTTTCTTCCCTCCAGTGGAATACAAGTAGTATAAACTCTATTATCTTAACTAGTGTAGCAACACTAGTACTTTTGAAATAAGAAGGCATACCAATGTGAGAGTAAATTAATCTTTTACAGCATTTGCATCATGTTTGACTGTCCTCTGCACTTCAGCAGGATAGGAGGAGGCTGTAATTTGGACTCTATAAAACCTTATCTGCCAGGTGATATGTAAATAGGATTGTGTGCGCATACATTGATATACAACCAAACACTCTCCCATACCCTGAGCTTAGAGCACCGTCTGCAAATCCACGGTATCTGTACCTCGTTTGAAAATCAAGTATTTTGGTGCTTCAGTTGAGATGTTACTAGATAAAATCAAGACCTCCCCTCCCCTGAAAAAGAAGTACTGTGTAAAATTAAATATAATTTTGTGAATTGTGTTTCACTTGGTCACTCTTAGTATTTGTAACTCAACAAGCTTCTTGGTGGAAAGACAGTGTCTTCTAAGGATTTAAAACGGCTTACCTCACCTTTCTTTTCTATACACACAGTTTACATGTGAGGAGACCAAGGACTACAAAAATGACTTCTTTTGCATGTCAGCCCCAGGCATGCAATCAATGCTTAAATAAATGCTTGGTGAATGGATTAGTTAGAAGTAAGAATATTTTGGCTACTGTTCATTACTTTGAAAAGTGCTGGAAAGAAATGGAAGTTATTTTCCTTTCCAGCTGGGCTGTGCTCTTAAAAATAGTGAGTGTGTATGGATGAAAAGAATCATGACTACCGAGATGTGTTGCCATGTACCCAAGGATAATTGGCTCGCTTACCTGTTTACAGATTATTCACATTGGAGATCATATTCGTAGCTCCAGAATAGTTTATTTCTGACACCCAATATAATCCTGGGCCTTCTTCTTCCTACTGTTACCTGGCGTGAGCTTAGGAAACCCAAGCTAAATTTAAAATCAGCCTAAACAAATATGCAGATCAGCTCCAGTAATCTAAGACTGAAAATCAGTCCAGCATTTAGTAGTTTGGGGATTATTTTATAGTAACTGTGCTACTGATTTTTTTCTGTTTAATGTGAATAACTGGGAATTACCAGTATTTAAAAATATAGTTTTAACAGATAGATCTAAAAAAGTATATTAGCAGATCAAGTCCTCAACTTCTTCCATTTCTATGCGTAGGTGTTTACCTCACAAAAACTACTACAAGCACCAAGCTCCCTGATGGAAAGGTATATGGAAGATTCATTCATTCTTTCTTTCATTCATCCATTCACACATTCACTCATTCATCATACAATGGATAATTTTTACTTAATCATGTGCAAGGCATCGTGGCAAAATGAAAATGAAATAGATATACATTCAATAATTAAATAAAGTTTAGTGGAAAGTCCAGTGAATATGCATACACTGTTAACATTTTTTTTCTTTCTTTTATACTTTTTTCTATCCCGTTGGACTGGGATGCTAATAGCTGTGCTCTTTCATGATGGTCTTGCAAGTTGCATGTTGATAGATAATATATGCCACATTAAAATTAGGTTTTGGCTCAATTAGTGTTCAATCCATGCCCATTTTCACCTGATATTCCTTGTGATTGCCAGCATGTGTTTATCAGATGGTTGACTAGAACCACTGGAGAAAAGAATGATAGTGGTTGGCTCACATGGGAAGACCAACTTCTTAATTTGATGGAAAAGACGAACTTTTTTGTATTTTGGCCTCCCTCTGAGCCCTGTTGAATAAAACCAGACCTGCCTTTTGAACTGGCAGGTATTTGTGTAATTCTCATACAACAGAATGCCAAATGTGATGTTCTTAAAATTCGTATTTCAGTGCATAGACACTTAAGGGGAACTTATTTTTTAAAGCAGTGTATTCTGTTTTTCATTTTTGGATTTCCTCTCCTGCACTCCCTGGACCATTGCAGGAGCATCGTGCATCAAGTCACCAAGGTGGTCCATTCAAGCCGCAGACTTGCTTGTCATCCTTGTTCAACAGTTTCCTCCTCTACTGCCACTACCAGGAAGTGCATCACATGTCAGGTGAGAGTTTTGCAACGCTCTGTGTTTTCCATCTGAGGATAAAGTCTAGCCTGGAAAATTGCCTTTTAGCCATACTTAGCACTTTATTGACTGTTGAATATAATTTTCTTTACAAATTATATTGTGTGGGAAATTGAGAAATTGCCAAGATAGTTTTTTGGAAAACTTGCATTAAGGTATCTATCTTTTTGGTTTAATTTATTTGGTTCCTGAAGAAATTCATTTGACTTTGTGATGATTGCTTATTGCTGTTTGGGGCTTGATCTGGAGCATTTTGTCACTGTTCCTTAATGTAATTAAGAATTCTGTGCAGCCAGTTATCTTAAGTCACATTTTAGGCTTTTGTTATAGTATAATACATGCATAGTGAAACAGAGACCTGTTTGTTTAGTGGCAATGAGTATTTGTTGAATCTTGAATTTCTTTGTGTCTGTTTGGATTTTACAACTTCCTGATTTCCTCATGTACAGTAAATTTTTCTGACCTGAAAAGTCATGCAGACACAGAGTGTATGCAAGGGTGATGACTCATGGTTCTCTGCTGGAGAGGGCAAGAGGATATTGCCTCAATTGAAATCATGAGAGACATGGAAGTTTATTAGAACTTGGGGCATTAAGGGACTGGGAAAGAAGGGGTTGGATGTAGCAGCTAAAGGATATTGTGAAATAGAAAATAGGGGATCAATTTCTATTTGTCTTGGAAGCAGTCCTGCTTAAAGCTGTGAAGATAGACTAGATCAGAGGTTCCAGAGCCTGTGTGGACAACAGAATCACCTGGAGAGCTTAAAAAATAGAGCATGAGCCTCCACCCTAGACCTCCTGAATCAAAATAGTCCATACTGGTCTCCTGGAATCATTGATCTTCCAGGTACCGATGCCTCACAGGTTTGGGTTGGATGGTCTCTGGGCAGCTCTTCCAAAATACTGTTCTATTTCCTTACTTCGTGAGTACAGTCTACTTTTACCAAACCTCATATCCAAAAATCTGGAGTTTCAAAAACTCATTTTGTCAAGGGGTGGATATTTGCTTTATCAAAATGTTCATTTAAAAAATGATTGACTGAATTTCTTTAAAGAAAGAGCTCCCTCTCTACAGGTAAGAACCAGTGTTTAAGTTAAATATGAATTCCATGGCATCTGAGATGAGATTGCTGAGCTGTGTAACCAGTGGGTCTGGACTTAAAAATCTGGAGCTGCCACTCTGATCTTGAGTGGTCCTATATCTTTTCCAGGCTTCAGTTTGTTTGTATGTAAGATGGAGATATCAGAACTTTCTTATAAGTCATTTGTGGGGGCGGAGTGAAATAATATATGTACAGTGGATAGAATAGTGCCTAGCATACGGTTTGTAATCTATTAACATAGGTTATCATTGTTAGCATGTTGCTTATCTCTTGACAGGGCGGTTGTAATGGTTGTGTTTTGTGATGGTTACTCCTGGACCATACATGACTAGGAACAAGTAAATATACCTGGACCTTGGTCTTTGAACCAGGCCTGTTAGACATCTGTAGCTGTGCAAAGCCAGTGAGCCTTTTATTTATTTTTCTGAATTTTAAATTCTGAATTTATCACAACTCTCTTACTGTGATAGGATACATATATATTACTTTTTTTTAGATGGTTGTAGGATGAACTGATGAATTGCATGCATAAATGGAGTTATTTGTGGTCTGAATAAAAACAAACAAAAACCTGAGGGACTGAAGTATTATGCCTCAGACAGAGTAGCCAGAAAGTCCTAGTGGGGGACAAGGTGGAGGGAGGGCTTTTCACAAATATTACATCCTTGTAGAATATGGAACTGGGTTTCTCACATCTTATTGGCTGTAGATTAGAGACGTGTTCTTTAAGTGGAGATAGAATAACCTGAAGTTACATGCAAAGGTAAGCCTCTTAAGATCTACAAGTGTTAGCTGAATGGAAAGGGTGGGGTATCTTACTGCTACTTTAGCTCAGTGATGTTACCCGTTTTAACAATTATGTTCTAAGCAGAAAATCCTTGCATTTAGATTTTTGGGGAAAGATTTTAATTGCACATGGGGTAAGAACATATGCAATTTTTTAACCTGTGGAGTTTAAAGAGAATCATTTGTGCTAAGAGAAATGTCTTAAGAATTGTATTGTGAAAAAACAGACAGTAAAAAGTCATATGTCTTGGTTAATCTATACAGCTTATTGAGAAGAGACCCAGGCTTTTATAGTACATTAGGCAAGTCTAAATGTCTTATGAATACTCATATTGTATTACTGACAAAGTAGTGCAAAATCACCTTGAATTTTAAGCAGTTGACATTTTCTATGATTGCACTTAAAGGAAGCTTATAAGCATTATCTAAACATTTTGCATCAATAATGGCCTCATTACAGTCCTCACGATTGATGGCTAAACGTGGGCAGAGAAATAGTATTTGTGTTGCACTCTGTTATATTCATTCACTTTTTTTTAAAACCTAGGTTACAATTATTTCTGGTTCTACTTATTTTATAAATATGATATAGCTGTAGCAAGTTACGACCTAACTTGTTCACAGTCACTATTTATGTAAAGAAGTGATTCATTCATTTATTCATTGTGAATTTTTTTTAAACTACTGCATGGTGCTGGGAGAATAAAAATGAATAAGAGCTACCGGAAGGAGGTTATACTCTTCATGGTCAGGCAGGGAAAAGAAGAAATGCTCAGAAATAATGAATACAAACAGAATAAGATTCTGACAGTGTTCTAACAGTGAAGGAATTCGGAAGCCTGATGCTGAGTAGGAGTGATCAGGAAAGACACTGAGGAGGAGGGATCACTTGAATTGAGCTCTGCCGACTGGATTGCATTTCGGTGGGAAGAGATGGATAGAACACAGGGAAGGCCGTTTAAGTGGCCGGGACATAAAGAAGTTCATGGTATGTAACTGACCAGGTCATTTTGCCTAAAGCATAGGTGCTGGTGGATGTCTTAGTTTCTCGAGTCAGGTAAGCAGTAGAGAGTGTGAGAATAATACTGCTGAGAGATCAGGTTTGGAGACAAATTTGGAGGAGTTACTGGCATGGAAGTGATCTTTAAAACTGGGCTTTGGGTTCTTAGATGCCCGGCAAAAAGTTTGACACACCAGAGGAGATGACTAAATTCAGGGATGACATCAGCCAGTGTAGAATATGTAGAGAAAAAGTAAGAGGCAGCAGAGAGTGGCTTGAATGTTGGTGTGGCCCAGGCTTCGTGTATTCCTGCTTTGTGTCTTGGGGTGAAGGAGGGTGGGTGGGTGGAGAGGTTGGGTGATATATGGGTGGATCATGGGGGGTCTTCCACAGAAGCTCAGGCTCCTCAGAAGCTCAATGCTGAACTGCAGCTCAGTGAAATCTTGTTGAAACGTTTATTTCTTTAAGATCTTTTTTAAAAAATAGGAACTCGAGCTAATTTTAGCTAAATCTAATGTGTGTGTGTATGAAAATGAATGCTGCTTTTGAAATTCAGTGCATGCGGTATCTCTTTTCATTTAAACAAATGATCCTTCTATTTTTCTCTAAACAGTTTTATTAAGATTTTCAGTGAAGCCCTGTACATATTAACAACAATTCCAGTGTTTCCTTTGATCTTTTCCACCATTGATTTATTCATCTCATGTGATATGCGTAAATCACAATGTGCCATCTACTTGACTCTGTAGCAATTGTTCATTTGTGGCAATTCATTTACTGTACTTTGATAAATTACATTAATATGGGTGTATTTTATAACTTTGGAGGATTCCTGGAGGGTTTCTGCAGACCCTTTTAAAAGTGATACACACACACACACACACACACACACACACACATTCCTTGTATATCTAGTTGTTAGACACATCTCTTTGAACAATTTGGCTTCCCATTTATACTTTATAGAAAATAAAGAATTGGTGAGCCTTGGCTCTGGGGAGAAGGTTAGCCTAAGACTTCATGGATCAAGTGAAAGGGAGGTTGGGAATGATCTGGTTACATTTCTGTTAGTGAGCAGTCTGTTTTAATGTAATTAGGGAAAATTTGTGGATTACTTAAGATTTGTTTTTGTTAACCTGAGCTGTTTAGATGGGCTATCTGTATAGCACAAAATGGCTGTTTTCCTCTAATGAAGGTAGAAACTTAACCTAACTTTCAACAAAGATAAGGTTAGGAGAGGAGTGAGAGGAATGGAGAAAACAGCTCCATGGGCAGACTGTTTTGTCTTCAATTATTTAATGAATGTCTATTGTATGAAAGGCAGTGAGGCCCTTGTAGAGCCTATGGAAATGATCAGTAGTTCATATGTTCTGATCCGAGTATGAACTCATTCAACCTTACTGCAGTCCTTTGAGGCAGGCACCTTTTTTATCTCCACGTTACAGGTGAGGTAACTGTGGTACACAGAGAGGGTAGGTCACTTGCCAAAGTTTGCCCAGTTATTAAGTAGTAGAGACATGCCTGGATCTCAGCCTAATAGCCCTTAGTTCTGTTCTTAAGAAACCTGTAGTTGAGTGGAGAAGGCAAGACATACCCAGGAGTAATATTGAAAGAATCATAACTCAGGTACAACATAGGCTAGATGGTCAGGACCAGGGAAGGGTTTTTGGGTGACAAGCCTTCTTTTTTGATGCCTACTTGCTTGTTCAGAGTCACAGGTGAGCGTTCTGATCCGGGCTGTCCCATACCAACTGTCTTTGTGGGTTTTTCTTCTCTTTCACTCGTCCTCATACCTCCCCAAGATTCCTATGCACTTTCAATAATTATTAATTGAAGAAAATGATGACAGTGGCAATATGCTTATCTGTTTCAGGGGATTGGCTTAGGTTGGCTCCAAATGTTGTTTGGCATCAGGAACCCCAGTGAGACGATGAACTTTTGACTCTTAAAAGAACTTCACTGGGTCATTGCTCAGCTTGCAAGATTTGGCAGATATGAACTATTTATCTCTCCAGCGTGATAGGTGGTGGTGTGGCGCTGGATGCAAGCTCAAAGAACAAAACGTGCAGCGAAAGGAGGTCACGCTTTAGTCAGGGTGGCCATGAGGAGACTCAGAACTGCCATCTACTCCTGCCCCTGCCCCGCCCAGACTCGTTTTCTGTCCTTTACTGGAACAGTGAATGAATCTGAGCTCATTCATGTCAAAATGATAGAGAGGAAAGATCACTTTTCTCTTCACCGGCTCAGGGAAGGCCAGATTTTCTTACATTGAGTAAAAATTACCGAGGATTGTTATTTTTTGTCTTCCGAGGCAATGTCTCTGGCTTTACAGACACATGGAAATTGAAAAGAGGGCTCAAGAATTACTATCCATGTCCTAGCCCTGCAGCCCCAGTCTCCATCACAGCTGTACTCGTATGTGATGCATTTTTTATTTACAGATTAGTAGGCTCTGACTCTGACATATGACTAACCGGGAAGCTCCTCCCTACAACAGTTGTATGTCATCTGCTTCAGAGAACTAATTGCTTGGCAATTCCCCTTTGGTAATTCCCTCTTTATTTTCTGATGAGTTACTTAACAGCGATGGGCTTGTTGAGCAGAGCGTGGAGTTTAATGTGTGCTCCAGAAACTCCACTGTAGGCCTGTGGGATATGTTTTTCGAATTCTGTTTAGCTTTACTGAAGGAACACTGAAACCATTATATGGCCTGTTAATATTTCACTCAATACCAGATTAAACACTGAGCAGTGTGCAGTTTTCCAAAAGAAATCAAAACCAGGCTTCTTTTTTAAAATGTGCCCCTGTGCATTAGAAAATTATTAAAAAGGAATTTAATATTTATAGAATGTTTAATGTTCTTTTGAAATATGATTTTAAGATGGAGTAGCTATTCAGGCCTTGCAGAGTGAGTGTGGTGTGGTGGAAAACAGATGGACTGGAAGTTTGGAGGCCGAGTTTGTTTCCTGCCCTGCTACAGGGTGAGATGGGCTCCTCCCTCTACCTTGCTGGGCCTCAATTTCCCTGTCTGCACAAAACAAGGAGGTCAAAAGAAATGATCTCTCAGGCCCCTTCTCTCTCTGACATTGTCCAGGTCCATGAATAGATTTTATTGTAATTCTTCCTCTCGGCTCCCCCAAGACCTTTGTTTCTGTCAAACATCATTTGCTGTTGTTTGACTTTGCTAGCTTTTGTATTTAATTAGAATTTATATTTTAGCTATTATTATGTCGTTATTTATAGAATAAGTCATAAGCGGTGCTCAAAATCATTTATCACCCCATCTATATTAGTTTCGTACCTGAATACGCCCTCTGGTCCTTTGTACTGTTCCCGCAACCATGCCACGTCCATTTCTGGAGGTGGAATGTGTTATAACTGGAAAAAAGAAAATCTTTTCGCTAATTGTGGATTTTTTTTTTCTTTGCAAGAGGAGTGCAGAAGCTCTGCTTTTCTAAGCAGCAGTAGTATCAAGGGCCATATTCTGCTTTTAATTTGCAAGTAGAAGTCCTTTTGATGTCATTTGGTTTCACCTGCAAGTGCAGGTTTTAGTCTCTAGGTAATTCCTTTTTTCTTTTGCATCAACTTTTCCAATTAGTGTGTGCTGCATTACCTTGTCTTTTTGGTTAATTTATAAGCAGTTCATACTGATGTCTCTTGATTCATTGCAATTATTGATAGTTTCTTAAGGCGGCTAGTGCAAATAGAAGAGGTGACATTTGAAAGGTTTTTATTTTGTTTTGTTGTTTTAATCTGTTTGCTTCCCAGGCAGAGTGGGAGGGAAACCAGCAGTATTTATGGTGACTGAAAACGATGACTTTGAAGTTAGGGAGATTGAAGTTTGAATTCTGGCTCTGGCTCCTAGCTGTGTGACCCAGGTCACATTTTAAAAATCTGTGATCCTCAGTTTCTTCATCTGTTAAATGGAGACGATCACACCACCTATCTTACTGGATCATTGGAAGGATCAAATGTGCACTCACTATATATATGGTTTATGGTAGTATCTCAATTAGTGAAAGCAAATGCGTGTGTGTGTGTATGTATGTGTGTGTGTGTGCACACGCATACATATGGACATACACAGGAGATGGCATAGTATTTAAGAGGCAGAGAAAAAAAACAAAAACAAAAGGCAGTGCTGTGTTTGGGGTATAGTCAAGGTAGAAGGAGCTCCTCAGAGCAGCCATTTCTAGTGGGCAGAGTTTGAATCCTTTGAAACATGGGAAGAGGTAGATCCTTCCACTGATCTAAACATGATATTCTCCACAGGTCATTCTGCTCCACAGAGAAGGGTACTCACCACACATGACTGATAGAAATACTATGTTTTTAAATGTTTATTACCCAGACCTTACAGCAATAAAGGAAAGCCAATAAAAGAAAAAATTCCCTTTGATTTCATCATTCTCATCTGTAAATCAAGTTCACTTTTATGTGTTGTTTTTTAGTTCTTGGCAATGTAACATATATCTTTTTTTTTCAGTTCTGCGTTTCCCATTTAGCACAAACATTCTTATTTGCAGCCTAGATTGTACAATTGTCATTTGTAAGGATTACATAAGACCCTATCAGGTTGTTTTATCTTAATCTAAATTTCCTACCATTTTTGGATATTGAAGTTGTTTCTAGTTGTTTACTAAGTAAAGCTGCAGTGAGTATTGTTGCACACTTAAGTACTTACTTAGGACACACTCACATCAGAAGACTTATTACTAAGTTGAGGGGGCTTGCTCTGTTACTTTCTAAAAGATCTGTACCAATTTACATTGTTACTAATGATATGGGAATGTGTCTCCCTTCCACCTGGTTAATTGTGGGACTTGTTATTTTTTGGCTAATTTAATAGGCTCCTTGGTTTTAAAATTTGCATTCCTTTGATCCCTCTCAGAGATAGAACATTACCATCTATGCTTATTTACTAATTGTCCTTTTTACAATTAGCAAATGGGAGTCTTGATGTTTTCTAATCTATATGTATGAGGTCTTTATGTGTTCTAGATATTAATCTTTTTTTAAAAAATCCTATTTCCTGCGACTATTTCCCCAGTCCAATTTTCTTTCTTTTCAGTGATGATAACTTTTTGTTGTATGAAAGTTCAAGGTTTTTTGGGTTTTTAAAAATCAGTCTCTCTTTTCTTCTGATTATACCCAGGGCTAACCTAGAGGAAGAAATGAGATTACCACAGCTCAGATTCTGCACCAGGCTGGCCAATAGGCCAGCAGCTGGGTTTTTGTTGAGGACACTTGTCAATTTCTTCTGCTTACTACCTGCCATGGGAACTGTTCCCTGTTAAATCCTTGTGCTTTCTATTTCCGAGAGCCCATTTCCCCTTCTCCTCCCACCTGCTCTTCACTCTTTGATTCTTGCCCTTTTTGTGCCAGTTTCCTGACTGTGGCATCCCCTCTGCCTGGCACTGGGATCCTCTGTCCTCCATTGCTGACCTGTGTGTGGTGGGTGGAAAGATGACTGGCAACTTCCCTCACTTGGGCCTAGAGAGATCAGTGAGGAGTTTCAGGACTGGCCAAAGTCTAGCCATTATCCAATGATCCTGGATTGGGGTCTTTACACCTTCTATCATGTAGTCCTGCTGGCTAGCGGCCGCCCTGCTAAGAAATGGGCTCCTTACCTTTTATTTTCATCTATGTTGGAACTAGAGAGGCATGATGCTATTCTGTTTACCTTCCTGTTGTAGTTCTTCCCTGGAGATAGCTTTTGGGGTGGGAGATTGGGAGCAGTTTCCTAGGTATTGAGGTTTGGGTATGGTCTCAAAGTCTAAACTTGGGTGAGTGACTCCACTGGTCTGGGGTGGTTTGGCATGTGATGTATCTCCTAAATAGCTTCTCTAGATGTACTGTTGTTCTGGTCCAACTCGTTTTCCTCTCAGAAGCCAAAGTGAACATTTGTTATTAGAAATCTGCTTACATCTCTTTTCCTTAACCCGCTCCTTGGTTTTTCATGGCCCTTTGCATAAAGTCCAGAATCCTTCACCTGGCTCAGTAGGTTTGGGGATCCGTGCTTACCTTTCCAGCCTTATCACACACATGTTGTCCTGTATTTGCTCCATATTGGTCTTACAGCATTTCTTTCTTCGAGGACCATACTCCCTCTTTTGTCACAGCTTTTAGGCATGCTGTTTGACCTCCTTAGAATGCAGCTTCTCCCTCCCTCCGAGTCTGGTTAATTTTCCCTCGTTCTTAAAACCACAGCTTAGAGTCTCTTCTTCACAGAAACCTTGGACTAGGCTATTTGCTGCCTGTTCTGGTCTCCCATAGTACCCTATTCTTCCCCTTTTATAACACTTTGTAAACCCCTTTCCCAGCTCAGAGATAGGAGGGACATCCCTCCTACCCCCTTCCAGGCATGTGGCAAATAGTAAACCTGCAATAAATGCAAGCATTTCCCTTAGACATTTATTTTTTTGTTACAAATTGGATATCATTCCATCTACTAATATGAACCATGACTCACTGTGGTCAGGAACCAGCATGGGGTCCAGTGGGCCAGAGTGGTGGCAAAAGCTATGGCACCTGTTTGTTCGAGAGACTTTATGCATCACACAATGGATGATAAAGGTGATTAAAATGTGCAAGAAGCCTGTGATAAGGAGAAATAAAGGCCCAAAGATGAATTTTTCTGGAATAAAAGCTATATGTAATAGAATGATGGATTTGCTCAGTGATATTTAAGTGTTATATAGTACTGCACTTATAACCATGCAAAACGCTATTATCATTGAAATTCAATACAGGGGAAATGGCTTTGTTTCTGAATGTCTAAAACTCTTTCTTTGTGTGGGAAAAAACCCTATTGAATTTCAACTACATGAGGATCCTTAGAAGCACAACTGTTGTGTTGAATGAATGAATGAATTTGAGGTTCACATTCCTAACATTCATCTTCTGTCCTTGATCAGTCTCCCCCAAGCACTCTTGTGACCCTGCTTTCTAATTCAGGTGAAAGTTCTTGGCAAGATAAATATCCTGAGTAGATGATTGTATCTGGAAGAGAGTAACTCTAGGGTTCGGAGTGAGGTTGGCCATGCTTAGGTAAAGTACCATGTAGAAAGAGGAACCATTTGAAGGGGTTAGTGAGACCCTGAAACCCATCTCTACATAACCCTACCCATCAGGAATGAGACCAACAGGGCAGAAGGTCTATCTAAAGATGATATCTGTGCCTCTTTGAGTTGGCCAGACAGGAGGCCATCCACCTCCTCTATGTTGCATATGGCTTCATTTAGAAGTTGATGTTAGGTGAGGACACCTTTTCCATGTAGGGGGTGTCCATTTGTGGATGTTGGTGTGAGGGACCACGTGGTAGACCATATGTCAAGACCTGATACAGGTTCTGACAGGTTTAGAAATGTCTGCCATTAGAAACGGAGGTCCTGGGCCCTTAATCTGCTATAGTGCCTCTCTCTGTAGGAGAGTACCCCACGTCCCATTTTACCTTGCTGTTCTCTGGCTGGTTCCAAGTGGGGGCAGAAAGGACTCTGGGTGAGTTTTGTTTTGATGACTCTTCCTCTGTTCCAGGTTCTATTTCCAGTTCACCTCTGGAGCTGCCAGGTCACTGCAACCCAGACTAGGAGAGGCATGACCCCAGGCTACGGCTTTTATTGGGAGACAGCCTTTATAAAAGGAGCCCCGAAAGAATATTCTCCCCTGATCTAATGCTTTTCAAAGGATAGCAGTTTGTTTGGGTTATTTCTTTTACAAGTGGTCATAGGCCTCTAAGACAAGTTTATCTATTATTGTATTAACAGAAGAAAAAAATGATGTTTCTTTATTTTAAAATCTTCTTCCATACAATTTTGCTTTCTATTGAGTTCAAAGGAAATTTAGGGAAGGCATCTAAGCCTGGATTTTGGTGTTTTATTTTGGCTTTATTTTTCTATTTAAGCCTATGTAACCCTTTGTACCTTTCTCTATGCTTCAGAAGGAACAGGTTGTGTTTTTTTCCCATCTCAACATCATCCAAATGAACATTACTATTTTAACAATCTGTGTAAACAGATACAAAAAGAGGAAGACTACTTTCTTTAATTTTCCTCTCAGTGAGCTGCAAATCTATTTTGGTCATCCTAGAGATTAGACTAGGAGAATGTGAACAATAAGCAACCTTAAAATGAGGAAAAGTATTTCTGAGTGTGACCTTGAAATACAGGTCTCATCAGTAGTATATAAGCCTTTTCCAGACTAAATTCTAGAAGTCACAGTTCATATGGTCTTAAAGTCCTGGAGGGAGGGTTATTAATCTATGGAAATGAACAAACACTAGCTATCTGTGCAGAGAACATTTGGTGACCTGATTAATCACAAAGTTTCTGACTATAAATGGTGCAATTTACTCTTTGCCCTGAAGTCTCAGGAAATAGTTTTCTTAAACTTTTTTTTAAAGTTTCTCATTTTGAATGTCCAGGATCTTCAAAGACTTAACTGGGATGAAGGTCCTATGTTTCCTGTTTCTCTTATTGGACTAGTCAGTCTACCCTATCTCTTGACGGTGTTTTACAGTCTGAGCCTATGATTTAGTAACTATAACCTTAAAAACCACAGTTATCTAGACTATGTACAGTGGTTAGTGTGTCATGGGTCTGCTTCAACTGATTTAGTACATCAACTGATTTAGTACTGATTTAGAATCCAGGATGCCTTGGATAAATTGTTTCAGTGGATAGTCATAATGACCCCTTGAATGAGAGTATTTTCATTTTCTAGGGGAGAAGACAGAAGCTAAGAGGTTGTGTGCTTGACTCGGTTCCAAAGGGTAGAAATGCATGTAGCCTGTGATGTATCCCTGACTTGTAATTCAGTTCTTTTCTCCATCACCTTATACAGCCAAGATACCCCAGGAATTATGCCACTGTATCTCATTTGCTGTATCCCTAATGAGTTTTCAAGGTATGAAATCAGGCTTCTCTCAAGTCTTAAAGTGAATCAGATTCTAGGTTGTTTCTGCAGCTACCAACATGATCACCACTAAATTACTTCTTCAAAGAAAGAAAAGACTTCATAACAGTATACATGCTTCTGACATCAAGCAATGGACAATGTTTTTTTTACTAAAATATTAGCCCCTAGATGTTGTAGAACAGAAGATAATTATCTTGTAAGGGACTCAGGTTTTTTGCAGGTACAAATGTCTTGCATGGCAGGCATAAGGCTGATTCACAGGTGCATGGATGACCTTTCCCTAACCTCTTAGGTAACATCCAGCAGAAAGACAGCAGAGACCTACTGATAGGGAAATGATCTGACTGTGCTGTCTTCCCATATTTGTAGGAAAGGACTTCTCAGAGAAGTGGCATCAGATTTCAAGATTCCATACATGAGATCTATTTATTTCCTGGTGTTTTTAACCTTGCTGACACAGATATATTAAAGGAAATCCAGCTCCAGAAGCTCAACATTAAAGGTGCATGGCCTCAAAAGGAAAGCAACTATCTATCCATCAAGTTTAGGCTTAGGCACTACAAAAGCATCTAACATCTAAATTTATCATGAAGTGTTTCACAGGGTAACTAGGAATTGCATGTATTCAAGGGACTGGACTCTTGCATTTCTTCACCCTTCAGTGCCATCTCAAAATTGCTGTGGTGGACCAGCTGGATTAAGTGTTTCTCTTAGGTATCCCCCTCAATCTCTTTACAGCTTTTCCCCCAGGAAGCTCAGAGATACAGCCTGGCGGGGAGTTTTTCTTGGTGATGGAGTAGCTAAGAATGTTTCTCTCTAACAGGTCACAGAACAGAAAGTGCTGGTGGACATCTCTTCTTGCCCCAAGATCTCCGTTGGAAGTCCCCGGGACTTGGTGTCTTTGCCGTTCAAAGTATTTATGAACTCGCCAGGAGGCATAATGTGTCACCATTTTATTTTGGGCCACCCTAGAGGATGACACCCAGCTTCAGAGACCTCCTCTTGGACGACATCCCCGAGAACCCATGTTTTAGCTCTGCCATTGTCTGAAGTCTGTTTCTGACTGGGTTTGAGCTGGTGCAGGCTTAGTCACTAATAGCCAGGACACTGTCGAATGTTCTGCCTGATCAGCTTGCAGCTACACACCTTTTGTCACTTACAGAGCAGCAACTCCTTCTTGAGCTCTTGGGGAGTCTTTACACAAATACGATAGAAAAAAAAGACACCAATCCATTCTTTCCATCTTGGCGTTTGCCCACAGGCATAGTCCTGGGATGACCTGGAGTAGAGGCAGTAGAGGATAAATTCATCTTGCACAGACTTGTTTGTGCTAGTTCTAGCCTGTCTTTCGCCACAGATCTAGCTTTTAAATACTCAAGTGATTGGTTTTGTGTAGGAATGTGTGGATTGTTGGATTGGAAGAATTTTTCTCCCTGGATTTCTGGTGTTTATATAAGCAGATATTTTTTAAAACCGTGCTATCACTGATTTAAATAACAGGGCTTATTTTTTAAAATTATGAGTGTTTCAAGGGGGTACTGGATAAAAATGCCAGTTTTTTCTTGCTTTATTACAAGTTGTGATACAACCAAAAGGTATATATTAATGTTTTGTCAGGAAAGGGTAAAAACAGAAAATTTACAACAAAGACAAAGTATAATAGAACAAGTACAAACAGAAGCTGACAAACATATGCCCCTTGTTGGGAGTTCAGCCCATGGAATGTTATGTAGGACAAAAGGAATGGAAGAGATATTTCAGTAACATTTTGTTCTCAGTCAAAAACCTTCTGAAATATAAATCTGCTGTGTATTGGAGAATGGATACAGCAATTGATTCAAGTTGAATAGCTTTCATTTAACTAGAGTATCCCACAGAAAGCAGTTCTTGTTCTGACAACCATATTTTTGCTTTCTTTGACTTACAGCAAATTGAATTCATGTTTACATATCTTATAGGATTGTTTTATGGACAAAGATATAGGTCAAATCCCATCACTGTAGCTAATGTTACAACCAGTAGAAGCATTTCTAAATGAAATACTTCTAAGCCACTGCCAGTGCTTGCAGTAATAATACTAGGTTGATATTATGAAGCCATTTGCAACTATAAATAATTCAATCATAGATGTGCTTTTTTAAAAATTCTGTTTCTTAAAAAAATTCTACTCTTTTGCCAATACACACACTCATACACATACTTCACCTATTTGCATAATAGAGAAAAGGGAATATGAATATGTATATAATAGAAGTCATCTTTGTTTTGGACTTTCTGGAACAGATTGCTTTTTTTTTCTTCTCATTATACCTTCCTGAATTACTTCCAATTATTGAAATTCCATAATTACCCACAAATATGAATGTGCTCTCTGCCATGTCAACCAACCCAGCTGAAAGCTAATAGCCAGTGTTAGTAGCTTAAGGAGCTGAACTTCAGAATTAAGAGCTCCCTGCAAAGGGTGTTCATTTTCATTCTCCATTTCTACACTCCTCTTCAGGGAGAAAGTAGTTGCTTATTGTTTTGTTTTGCTGTATTAAATCCCCAGATCATTCTGGCATTGATCCTAGATTCATTGCAAATGTAATTTTTAGCAATAACTATTCCTCCTGAAATGTTTTGGCTCTTTGTGGCCTATGTGGTTCAGTAGGCTCTGAGGTTTTCCAAGTACATTAAGCACTTAAATACACAATGTCTTAAAATTTTAGGATTATTGATCAAGAGAAAGCTTCTCTAGGAATCAGGGTCTGTTAGATTTTTCCCTAGTCTGTCTTCAAGGTTCTTAACTAGATATGCCATATATTTTACTTCCTTTCTGTGATTATACTATTTTGCTACTTGGGTTTATTGTTTTCTTACTTGGAAACTAATTTTTTTTAAATAATATACAGCCCTTAAAAATCAAAAACCTGTTCCAACCTGTTTCTTCTTTATACCTTGACCATCTTTTCACTGTTATTGCTGAGCCATCATTTCTCTTTCTACTTTGCTTCTGGGATTTCATCTTGCTCAGCTAAAATTCTGGTGTGTGATTCTGAATACTATGGCTTGAGTTTCCTGACCAACTTCTTGCATCTGAGTGAGTCCATTTCCTGTGCTTCAGGCTGCTGGCATTCATTCACTACTCCCAGTCAAAACTGAAACTTCTTGTGCTAATAAGATGCTTATTCCTTACAATACTGTTCATTCTTCCTCTCTATTTCTTGCTCCATTGTCACTGCTCAAAGAGGAGAATCTATTTGTCATTAAGAAATTTATTTTGGTGTCGCTTACTAAAGATCTCTTGGATTTTTCTGTTGTCCATGCACTCTGCAGCTCTAAACTGCAACAGTCATCAACTGGTATTTGACAAATGAGTTGTCCTTACACATGGTTTATGATATTACACTGGCTGTTTAAAAATAATTAAGCTTCTCTCTATATTCTTTGCTGTGGGTCAGGAACTTTACTTGCTTTGCCATCCAACACAGAAGTTAATCACAAATGGGTCCTCTGAACCAAATAATTAAAAATAGAGCAAAGTTTCTGAACCAGGCGGTTGGCAGAAACGTCTGTACTTCCATCTGTGCATGGTTAGGAAAATATTTCATGATATTTAAATAGCATCAGCTTTGCTCTCTTTTGTGTGAGAGTGTGTCTGTGTGTCTATGTGTAATTCATTGCTCTGAAGGTTTGTTTGACTGTCAGCTAATCTTATTTTTTAAAAAGTCACTGGCAAAAAAAATAAAAAAAAAAAAGGAAAACAAATCCAGATGTTTTATGCATCCATTATTTGTTGGTCAGTTTCTGTGAAGGAGCAATGGTCTTGCTTTTGCTTTTCTCTCTTAACTGAAAGTTTTTCTCTTAGCATTTGCCTCAGAAAATTAAAGAACATTGCATTTTGGCTTTGAAATCTTTATGTCTCTTGCTTTTCTTACAGGTAACCTTTGCTAATGGCTATTAGGAGCTGTTCTTATATACCTGAAATGCTGATAAGTCTATTTCAGTTTGAAATGTGGCATATTAGGAGTTTCTGCTCTCTGGAAAGGGAGTTTATACTGGGAATATGCATCAAACCCATAAACACTTAGTGCTGTAAGTGCAGACACATAAATGACTGGTTTTGAGAGGAATTTAATCCTTCAACTTGAATTTGTCTTTGTTCTTATCAGTAATTGGTATCACATAAGATAAGTTCAATTTTGGCCAGTTTTACAGCTGTGATATGAGTTTAGGTTTACAAGGTATAAATTGCTACATAACAAAAAGATTATTCTCTTCTGGTATTCTTCTTTTGTGATGATTTATTTTTACTCCTGAAAACCTCTTTATTTTAAGGTTGATTTTTGTCTCCCAGGAGAGCTGCTTTATTAGGTAACAACTAAAGCCCGATAACTACATTTAAGGGAGATTAGGAACTATTAAAGGGGAAAATAAAAAATAAAATATCTTAGTTTCATTCTTCTGACTCTAAAACATGTATTTCTCAGAGTTGTCAGTTTTTTTGACGTTTCCAGAAACTTAGAAGGTATGCATATTCTTAATATTATGAGACTAGAATTAGACACTGAAATTAAGAGCTGTGGATTGACTGTGCTTACATTAATTGAGATTAAGGAAAGAGGAATAGCTTCAATAGATTTCATTATTCATGTAGTAGTGAATTCTTGAGTTTAGCTATGAATATCAGCTATAGTTTATGGTAGTCTGATTATTTAGGCAATTTATCATTCATGAAATTTAAAATCAGAAGAGTTCTTAAGCATCTTTTTGTCCTACCTCTTCATTTCACACTCAATTCTATTAATTTTTTACAAACCTACTACTTGCAAGGCACTGTGCTAAAGGTGAATGATAAAGTTGAATAAATTGTGGCCCATGGTTTCAGACAAATTAATCTTTGATTACTCTTTGATTTCCTTTTCTGTATTACTTGGGGGACAGCTCTAGAAAAGAGATGAGTGGATTTTGCAAATTATTATTCTTGCTGTGAGATATTAGAATTTAACGAATTTTGTGAACTCTTAAATACACATAAAGGTAAATGGTAGATGTCTTTATTCTTGGAGTTACTGCTGGAATTTACTTGTAGTCTGTGTCTCAAGACAGAGTTCTGGTCTTCTCTCCTACATGACAACTAACTCACTAATATTAATAAATGAGTCTCTTCTGGAAAGGTGCCTGGATATGCACATTCTTCACACTTTTCTTATGGAACCGTTAGATTTGTTCCTACCATTTCTTTGGACATCCTCTAGATATCAACATAGGGAGCTTTGCTTAAAAAAGCAAAATTTGGTTGCTGATATTTTTATTCCATAGATCATTGTTAATAAATATTTATGTACCAGATTCGTGATCGAAAGCACAAGAAACACTGTGCACACTCAAGAAAGGTTACAATGCAAGGAGCATATTCTTTTAATAATAATAATGGCTGGCTGGCATTTTGAGGATTTAGGATGTGTCAGTCACTGAACTAATCACTTAATCCTCACAGTCAACCTAGATAGGTCGTTATTATCTCCACTTTACAGATAAGATAACTGGGTTAGTAGCTTGTCCAAGGTTGCAGAGCTATAGTAACTGGGGAACCAAAGCTCAGTGTATGCCATCTTCACCTCAGACCCAGTGCTGTTCACTAATTACATGTTATGGCTTTCCACCCGGGTCATTGTGGGACATGCAAAATTGTTTTCACTAAATACTGAGTACAAAAGCATATTCACAAAATAAATATAAATGATAAAGAATGAAGTTTCAGTGAGCACTCATTTTCTCTCCATCCAGATTTTCTTTTTCTTTTTTTCTTTTTTTTTTTTGAGCTGGAGGCTTACTCTGTTGCCCAGGCTGGAGTGCAATGGCATGCTCACGGCCACTACAGCCTCCACCTCCTGGACTCAGGGGATCCTTCCAGCTTAGCCTTCCAAGTAACTGGAACTACAGGTGCGCGCTACCATGCCTGGCCTATTTTCTGATTTATTGTAGAGACAAGGTCTCACCAAGTTGCCCAGGCTGGTCTCAAGTCCCTGAGCTTCAGGCAATCCTCTCTCCTCGGTCTCCCAAAGTGCTGGGATTACAGGCTTGAGTCACCACGCCTGGCCGTCCAAATTTTTAATTTAGCATTAACTTGATGTGCTCTCTGTGGCCCTCCTTGATCTTGTCACCTTATCTCGTACCTCAGAAGTAACCACTACAGAACAATGATGTTTGAAATATTTTTAACATCATTTTTTCTCTCTCTCTTCCGTTTTGTCCTCTTTTCTCCCTACTCTGTCAATCTCTCTTGCTCCTTCCATATTTTCTCATACCATCATGGAGCACAAAGGTAAACTGAGTCAGACCAACTTTAAAAGGTGAAAAAGAATGTACCTTGCTGTGATGACCAGGCCTGTGTCATGACTAGCCCTGGGGATTCTTGATGAGTGGCAGCTCTTTTTTTTTTTTTTGCCTCATCCAAATGCCACATCTCCTTCCAAGGATGGTGGACTATGGATGGGTTGTAACAGACCACCTGAGCAGGATGATTTCACGTGACTGTGCTGACAGACCTCTCACAAGCTTGTCAGCTTATAATTCACAAATATTCACTCTGCCGACATATGGTTCTTAATAGTGTGAGTCTGTAGTGAAACATTTTTGGTAACCAATGTGAGGGTACTTCATAACACAATCAAAAACCATTACGTGGAACATGTTAAGATAATATAACCTTGTTGTCCCTTAATGCTTTAATGCAATCTTTCAGCACATAGTAATACTGGTAAGTGTGTGTAAAGATTAGAATGAGTTCTAGCCTGGTGTGAATAATAGTATTCTTTCATCAGTTGGCAAATATATTCAAATGATTCACTACATTTTAAAAAATAAATAACAAGATTTTTTTTGTTTTTTGTTTTTTTTTTTTTGCTATTGTTGTTTTAGTCACAAATTGCACTTTCTTGCATGAAAGTTTTCTCAAGGATCATACAACTCTGTAGGAGGAAATGTCAGTTTAGTGCAGTCTTTAGCTATTTAGGATTTAGAATTGTTACTTTTAATTTATTTGCGTGAAATTATAAAAAAAACTTGTGATGAAATTAAAATGATTAAAAAGAAGTACAGTTAACTAAACATAAAAGTGCTTATAAGACTGTGTGTGTGTAGAGAGAGAGAGAGAGATTTGCATATACATATTTACATTATGTATACTTTGCTTAATATTTTTCTAGAGCTGCACACATTTGTATGTATACATATAGTATGCACCCTTTATGAAAGAACTAGTGTTGGGGGACCCTTTTATAAACTGTTATGATTTGGACTTTTATCAAATGGAATGCGGTGGCCATGATTTTGGCCCGTAATAAGCAGTATAACAATGAGGTTGAAGTGTGTGTGTCTGCCTATTTTCATACTCTAACTTTTGTCTTTTTGCTTTGAGACAAATTTACATTGAAAGATAACAATGAGCCGGGCTCGGTGGCTCAGCCTGTAATCCCGCCCCTTTGGGAGGCTGAGGTGAGTGGATTACCTGAGCCCGCGGGTTTGAGACCCGCCTGGGCAGCGAGACCTCATCTCTACAATAAATCAAAAAATCAGCCGGGCGTGGTAGTGCGTGCCTGTAACTCCAGCTACTTGGAAGGCTGAGGCGGAAGAATCGCCAGAGCCCAGCAGGTCGAGGCTGCAGTGGCCGGGAGCAGCCCACTGCACTCCAGTCTGGGCGACAGAGTGAGACTCCCAACTCAAAAAAAAAGAAAGATAACAATGTGCCTATTAAACTTCAAATTTGAAAAAAACAGCTACATATAACACTTTGTTGCAGTTTGTCCATTGTCTCAAAAACATGCCAAAAAAATATGGAAACTAGAAAAATCTTGGCAAAGGTAGCAAGCCTGTCGCTGATTTAAAGCCACTTTTGAGTACTCTAAGTACCGTTTTGTGACAGCTATTACTATAGGAATTGGCACCAGCTAAGAAAATGTACAGTTTAATACTTTAAAGCAAATAATTGCTTAGGATGCTTTAAATAGCACAGGAAATGTGTAGAGTGTTTACTTGACATTTGCTATATTGAACACTAATACTGAAACAGATTCTTTGACCACAGAGAATGCCAGTCAGTGTAGGAGGGGTGAGGGTAGATGGGAGAAAGAGGAGGAGGAAAAAAAAAAACAGCCAACATGATTAGATAAAAATTAAATGGCAAATGAGCTGTTTCATGATGTAGAGATACGAGGGAAAAAAATGCCCATTTGTTTGATCGAATAGTCTTGGAGTGTGGTAGCAGAAAGCAAAGCACAAACAACTCCCTGGGATTTGGTTTCTCCTGCTAAAGGCTGTCTTCGCCAGACAGTCAAAGCCTCACAGCCCTTGGCCGCTCTGGTTTATTTTCAAGGTCCTGAAAGCAAGAGGAATGACCTCCCTTTATATGAAAAGAAAAAAAAGATCCCTCTTGTTATCTGTTTAATCTGCACATGCTTGTGAACGTTTTTTATGACAACTCTGGTGCCCTCATTTCTCAGTGCAGCTCAGTGCTTGTGATGTTTTTTCCCCTGAATGCATCTTGTGCTCCCAGAATCTTCTTTTCACTCTTTCCTGGCTCTGTTAATACGGGTCTTATCTTAGAATGGGGTCTAATGCAGTTTAGTGTAGCTTTCAAATGCAGGGCATTTCTTTTTGCACAAACTGCTTACCATGCATTGTGATTCAGTTGCACTTAATAGGAAAAGTAGGGTATATTTTTGGGTACTAAACCTTCTTTATTTGTAGGTATTTGAGCCAATTACATAGTGTCTTTAAGGGAGTCTTAAATGCATATGTTAAAAACCAATTGACGCATGTGATAGGCCCAGGAATGTGAAATTGTGCAATGCTAATGATATTTGCTAAACAAATTTCTTCTTCCATGTATCTTGTCAATATGAGCTGCTTTTAAATCCCCAAGGGAATTTTGAAAACAATTAAAAGTCAAAACTTCACCCTGCAATGTGGCCCAGCACCCAGAACACTCAGTAGAGGAAAGGCTGTATTCATGGGTCTTCCACTGACTGGAGATTTGACCTTGAATAAATCATGTTTAACTTCTTTATGCTTCAATTAGCTTTTGAAAGATATGTGTGGTTGTGTATAGCCAGTGGGAAGGCAATAACTGAAGTTCACAATGAAAGGAGAACTTGAAGGAATATGTTATTAGGAAAGAGCAGTGGGCATGAATGCAATCCTCACTTAGGGTGCTAGTCATAAAAAGTCCTGGTATATGTGTACACATGGTTCCTAAGGAAGGTAGGACATTTTCTTGTAACTTTCTTTCTATATTTTATAGTATTAGAAAAATAAATAATTGTGTATAAATATTGTCATATATATGTGTGTGTGTGAATGTGTATATATATGTATACCCTGTAACTCCAGAAAGTTTTGTGTTCATACTTCCTTTTCTATACATTCTGCCTATAAAGGGATTTTTTATTTATAATCTTAGAATTTAAATTATAATCAAGCAGTAACAAATTTTATTTAATATGCAAAGACATTTTATTTTGTAAAGGAAATTCCAAGTTACTATTTATTTTTAAAGTTTCTTCTTTTTTGTCTATTGTTACCTCTGAGATGATCTAAGAGGTTTTTCATTCATTTTGGGGGAATGGAAGAAAAATAATCAACATTTATTGAGCACCTACTGTGTGCCAAGTACATCACTAAGCACTTGGTCCCTAAATACCTTATGTGACTGATGTTTAAAGGACCTTTCCTCCTTTCTAGTGTGTCGGGGCTCAGTTGGGATGGCCAGAATCCATAGGTGAAAACGAAATATAACCATTGCAATTGATAATTAAAAGGAGGGACCTTTTGGTTAGCAACACCCAAAGCATCCTAGTGCAGGGTTGTAAGGTATCGGTAAGTCAGTTGCTCATAGGTCCCCTTAACTCAGAGACCTTTATAAGGGTTAGATAGCTAGATTGTGACACAGTGCAAAACCACATCTCCCTGGTTAACCCATTTCAGTTATTGCCTCATTTAAACTGCATTGCTGTAAAAAGGACATAGGTGCTACAAGTTGCAATGCTTAAAATTCGAACGAAGGAATACAGGTTTTGAATTTTCTTCAGAGCTTGACTCCAGAGTCCCAGATGCAGTTTCAGGGTGAGTAAATACAAAGCCAACAGCTCCGAGTTTAGATGAGAAAACATTTCAAAGAAAGCCAGTGAATGCTTATATATTTAACACAATGTCCATGACTCACTTTCTCTTTGCTTTCTCAGTCCAGCCGTTACTCATTTACTGCTGACCCCACAGGAAAGCTCCTTTTGAAGTTTGCCTTTGGCTGCTTTGCAAAAACATATAAATATACACCTTGGGAGAATAAGGGTGAGAGAGAAAAAAAGACAGAGGTCACAATTTTTAATCCTGGTTCTGCTGATAACAAACTGTGTGACCAGATACTTTGTATGGCAAGGGAGATTGTTTTTAAAATTCATTCTCAGTTGCCAGAGAGGCAGTCATTATTCTGTAGAAGGGATTGATGAAGGCTTTCTCAGATGTCTGTGGGTGTCTGGATTGCTGAGGTACCGAAAGAACCTTCCGTTTGGATCAGCTCCAATAGGCTTTTGGAAGTAGCCCTGGAGGTGTGATAGCACCTTACAAATCCTTAGCAATTAGGACTCAATATCAGAAGGAGGACTGGAAAGAGTAAAAGCTGGATGATGGAGAAGGGGTTGACAAGCTCTCCTATAGCTACTATCCAAACTTGTTGAGGGTTGTGCCTGTGTGTTCATTTGCAGTTGGGTATACCAGAATTTTGATATCTCCTATGGTTCAAATAACAACTCTACCATTTACCACCTTGGCCATGTCTCTCAATCTCTCTGTGCCTCTGTTTCTTCATCTAAGAGTAGGGATTATAGTCAATGGAAGGACTAGGTAAATTAGTTTATGTAAGACTTTTCGAAGAGCCCTGGGTACCTGGTAAATGTTTTTGTTTGTTTGTTTTTTCAAATCGGGATCTCACTCTGTCTCCTAGGCTGGAGTGCAATGGCATGATCATGGCTCGCTGCAGCCTCGAACTCCTGGCCTCAAGCAATCCTCCTACTGCAGCCTCCCAAATAGCTGGAACTATAAGCATGTGCCACCATGTCTGGCTAATTTTTTCTATTTTTATTTTTGTAGTGATGAGGTCTCACTGAGTTGCCTAGTTTGGTCTTGAACTCCTAGGCTCAAGCAATTCTCCTGCCTAGGCCTCCCAAAGTGCTAGGTTTACACGGTGCACTGCCCTGGTAAATGCTAATTTACATTTTATTTGCTATTATTATGTTATCCTTTGGAGTTTTCTAATTTATCTATGCAGCATTTGGAGCAAGATACCAGGCGTAAGGGTGATGGTGGAAGTTGGGTCAGTAAGAGGCCTAGGGTTGTAGAGAGTGTGGGCAGGGCCTTGTTTCTGCCCAAGGTCTCAGACCTTTCCTGTACCTGTCATGTTTGCTTCTGACCTCCAGGCTCTACTCAGATCATTCCCCAACCCCTCTCCCTTCACTGTCCTTGCCCAGTGGGAGCTTCTACTTCTCCAGGATAATAAGCTCTCCCTAGCTGTTTCAATTCCAGACCAACCTCCTTCCCCACTGCCCTCGATTCTGGGTCCCTATCTGCATAGCTCCTTTGATCATATCATTCATTGCTTCATTTTGTTACCTAGATGTGTTGTGTCCCCGTCAGACTCTGTGTGATTGGAGACCCTTGCTTCCTTCAGCATCCAGGTAGTGAGGCAGAAAGAGCCAGAAGTGAGGAGGGAAGGAGCCTGTTGTCCTCTGCAGCTCTCTTCTTTTTGGTAAACTCTGCATGCTCCAGACATTTGGTCTATGTAATCCTCAGAGTCTTCCCATGCAAAATGAGGCTCTAGCCCAAGTGACCTCTACATCTGCTCTTGCAGTTTCACCATTTTGGAGAAGGAGATGGTGAATAAGTATGTGTTGGATGAATGAGCACATGCACAGTCTCAAGTGACTCAATCATGGCTGAACTATCTCTGTGCCCACCAGTATCTCTGCCTGGTGGATGGAGGAAATGGTCTCTGTGGACAGAAATTTTGTAATTTTGATTCTTTTGTGTCTGAATTGTGTTCACATTGAGTTAATATTTATACTAGTAAGTTGTCTATAAAAAAGATTTTCTGTGCTAAAAAGGCATAAATAATATCATAGACTAGCAAATGTTAAGAGAATATAAGAAAGGAAATATGTTTTTAAGCACTTTTGAAGTCCTGTTTGCATGTATTATATATTATAATATATGATACAGAATTATGCATTATGTAATTTTATACACTCATCTAGTTTTTTTATTAAGTGATTTATTGAATGGTTTAAAGTTTTTCTGTAAGTACTTCAGAGACCTAAAGCAATATTTCTTCTTAAAACTTTATAATTTGGACTTGTTTTCTTATTTTTATTATTTATTCTTGTCTGAACTCAATTTACTGAGTACATTTTTGTTGTGTGCGTGTTAAGAGAATTGATAGAGGACGTGGTTGAAATCTTCAGCATCAAATCTCACTTTGGAATTATTCATGTATTTCATTTCTCTAATAACTACATCTGGGCCCCAAATTAATTTTTGAAATCATATTTAATGTATCTGTTTGCTTTCTGGTTTTACTGATATTTGAGCTTTTTAAACAATTATGAAAGATTTTGAACTTACTGATCCTAATTTGCTTAATTAACATAATTTACTTGAAAGAGGAAAGAAAGAAAGAGAGCAGACTCGGCCACTCATTTATGTTTGTAACCATCTTTGTACATATTATAACATTAGAGCAATGACTTCATAATTGAGAAAGCTTTTTGGTAATAAGTCACTATTTGTTTCAAATTATTACTTTCTGGAAAAATAACTTTTATAGTATTTGTCATGTTGGTTCAGACCAGGGAGGAAGTATGTTCAGTGTCTAATTACATTCCATATGGCCTGAACTCCATCAGAGGTGGGACCCTGTTAAAAAATTATTCTATGTTATACATAATCAGGTGCAAGAGGTCTTAGTAATTTGCATTTAAAAATGATAATTGGTATCCTCTTCAAAGGGAATTTTTACCTTAGTGTTTCAGTTTAGCAGTGACACGAAGATATATATTAACATCTCTCAATATTAGTGGACAAAACTGGTACTCCTCCTCCCAACTTTTTATAGTTTGCAGAGTGTAAGAAGCTTCTTTCTAGGACTTCACCTTAAAATGGTGATCGAATTCCATATTAGGGCTGAAAAAGGAAAATGTACGTGGGTATAGTGGGGAGGAGAACATGGAGGGCTGAGGAGAAAAAGGACAGAGAAATATAAGCTGCCGTTATTTAGTAAATATTTTCTAGTCATTCATGCATTTGTTCCTTGTGTACTTGATTCTGAATTGATTGGAAAAGTCTGTATTTATTGAGACTTTTTCCTTAGGATCACTTAGGCTTTACATTGATGCTTTTTCTTTTTTCTTTTTAGTTTTCTCTTCTTTTAAAAGGGTACAGGAGAATGTTGAAATATGTCTAGTCAGCTTGCATGAAAGATGATTCTCTCCCTTATCTGGGCCTAAATATTGTTGGAGGTGAGAATGTGGGAGTAGCTACTGACCAAATTTGTACACTGAGCACAACTGATTATTGATCATATTGATTAAAACTATTTTTACAGGGCATTTCAACCAAGATGTTTTTCTGAATTTGGCTTCTGATTTGAAAACTAGATTGAGCTTTTTTTTTGGTTTGTTTCATCTGGACAGATTTACCCTGAATTGAATGGGAGAGTGTTTCTTAATCCTCCATGTCTTCAGCGGTGAGTCATTTCCATGTTGTTGAGACATCTTCTAGCCTTTATTGCTTGCTGTGTGTAGTTCATGCTTTTCGCTGGATGTTTTGACTTCTTAAGAAACTTGCAATAACAAATTTACAATCACACTCCTTTGGAGTGAAAACATGCAGTAGCGGAGTAATAAATAGCAGTTCTGGAAACCTGAATAAACAAAGGAAACTCAGCTCTCATACAAAAGCTCTAGAAAGCTCTAGAAGGGTACAGTGTCCAACATACACAAACAAGATACACCATTTAAAGCAAAAAGAAAAGAAGGCATTTTCATTTTCTAAAGACTCATGCTGTAAAACCATATAGCCGCTTTCATTCTTCAGAACTTATTAAATGGTTATTTTTAGTCATCTGACCTGCCTTCTTTCCAATGGCCCATACTTGAGTTTAACAGGTTTAACATAAACATAAGTTGTATTTCTCTGGAAAATGCACATTGGTCTGGACCTCTGGACTTTCTGTCTTTCTCTGGTGAGACTGGGAACAGCAACTGAGTTAAGACTGTGGCGAGATCTACACAGCCCAAAACTGGGTGCCACTTGGATCCTGTCTGTCCACGTACGACCCAGGTCTGAATGGTTGTCCTAGCAGAAGTGAGGCTGTAAATAGACAACTCCGATAGCTGTCTTTCACCCTATTAATGGGATTGCTTGTTCCAGTTGTGTATTTAGTTGCCTCTGGTGGATGGAGTGAAACGTACGAGATCATCTCCCAGGATACATGTTGACTTTGATTAGAAGCCATCGTCATGAAAGATATTATAGCTCCTTTCTTACCATACATGTTGAGAAGAAAACTTGGATGGCCGCAGAATCTGAAAACCCCAGGTTTTGAAATTCCTATTAATCAAAAAGACATCTGAAGAACTTTTTTGGAGACTTCATGAATTTTCTCTTGATTCATACCGAGGAATTGGGACTAGTAATTTTTTTTTACTCTTTACCTGTTTCAGTTTCTCATGAAGTTTGTTCATATTTAGACAACCTATCCGGTTGAAAGGGAATGCCATTTACTTTGTGCTTTAGATAAGGAAGTATGCACTCTCTTCACCAATCAGGTAGAAAAGCTGATTGAGCTAAACTTCCAGTCTGAGACATGTGAGTCACACAGAGACAAAGATTTAAATATTATTAACATGAGAAAGATCTTTTGAACATGAAGTCATCATGCTTGAGGTTACTTTGAACTTTCCTCATCGTCTCCTTTATGACTTGTACTAGAATCAACATGCCTTAGCTTTATGCTAAAAACACAGTGGAGTAAAAATGGACATGAGTTTGAAATTGCGTGATAGCTAGAAACTTTCATATTGTAAAAATGTTATGCTGTGATAAATATTTAGTGAATCTACTTGGCTCATGGGCTATTTTTTAATGACTTTCGGGTTCAGGAATTTTTCAGATTCTTTGTAGTTTAAATTTCCTTCTAAGTAAGGAAGTACACTGTGTTATTAATTTTAAAAGCATAGATACTTAGAAGTTGAAATTGTGTAATTATCTTAATGCTCCAGAGCCTCTTTTCTGACTAAACATTGGAACTTATTCTTTTGAATGCAGGGAATTTGTCCAGAAAAGCTTAAGGAAATTTAGCCTACTCAGGGAAATTTGCTAGATTCATTAAAAAAAGGTCTAACTAAGGGGTGATACACAAAATGGTTTTATATTATCTATAAAAAATTGTATTGAATTTTGTGTCTTTGGCTTCTTTTTAGGATTAAGTAATAATTGTAGCTTACTTTTTGTAGTTGGCTTATAGTAATAAGTTATGTGTAAGCTGCCTATGGGTAATTGAACTCATTTGAACTGCACAAGGATAGATTTTTTTTTAAAGGATCATACAACTTTTTTAAATAAAGTGAAAAATGTCCCCAGAGATGGTACACTTGGAATCTTAAAGTAGAAAAAAAGATAATATAGTGTGTTACTCTATTTCTGGAAGGAACGATCTCTTCCATTGGAAAATAACTTTAAAGAATTCAAAGTTTAGAATTTTATGTTGAAATAATTTATAATCATGGCAATGACTTTTGATTCTTAGTAGAACTCTCCTTTACTTCTGAGAAGTCTGTATAAATGTTTATAGGAACACAGTCTGAAGTATTTTAAGTGTAGCATACCAACAGTACTTAAAGACAATTTTATGCATAACACACATTCAGAGTTGTTAGGGAGAAACGCCTTGCACCTTCCTTGGTAGAAGGTTTTTGTATAAGTGTGTGTGTGTGTGTGTGTGTGTGTGTGTGTGTGTGTGTGTTTTAAACTCTTAAATATAACAGAGCTTTTGGAGCAGAGTGGGAAACTAGTATTGTTACTCACACTGCGTGCCTGTAAGGGAAGCAAGGATGTTTTAGCTTTAGCAAGTTAGAGGCATTGACTTGACTTACTCACTGAAGAATGTAACAAAACATTAGTTCTTCTTTTTTAACTTTTACATTTTTTATTTTGAGGATGTGGAATACAATTCAGGATTAGGCATACAAATGTTCATTATGCAAGTGCCCTTGTTGATGAGGTGTGACCCCTCTCCTCTTACACTTTCCCTCAACTGCCAATCCTAGCCCCCCTCCCCTGACAGTTTCCCACTACTGCCAGTTCCTTTCTTATAGTATTATAATTGTTCAAGATCCGCTTATGAGTGAGAACATGGGGCACTCTGTTCTTTGTTTCTATGATAGATCACTGAGTATGATAGACTCTAAACCCATCCAAGTTGCTGCCAAGTCCATATGTTTGTCCTTCTTTATGGCTGCATAATATTCCGTTATGTATATATACTATATTTTTTTTATCCAGTCCAGTTTCGATGGGCAGCATGGTTGGTTCCATGTTTTTGCTATTGGGAATAGTGCTGCAGTAAACATGCATGTGCAGGTATCTTTTAGAATGATTTGAATTCCTCCAGGTATATTCCCAGTGGGGGGACTGCTGGGTCATATGGAAAGTCAATTTCTAGTTCTTTCAGAAATCGCCACACTGTTTTCCAAAGAGGTTGCACTAGTTTGCATTCCCACCAGCAGTGTAGAAGCATACCTTTTTCTCCACATCCTTGCCAGCATCTGTTGTTTGTTTTATTAATGTTGGCCATTCTTACTGGGGTTAGGTGGTATCTCACTGTGGTTTTGATTTGGATTTCTGTGATGATGAGTGAGGCTGAGCACTTTCTCATGTGTCTGTTGACTGCCCATATCTTCTTTTGAGAAGTGTCTATTCATGTCTTTTTGCCCACTTTTTAATGGGGCTGGGTTTTTTTCCCCCTTTTGACACATTTGAGTTCCTTTTAGATCTTAGATGTTAGGTCTTTGTCAGATATACAAATATTTTTTCCCATTCTGTAGGCTGTCTCCCCACTCTCTTGATGGTTTCTTTTGCTTTGCAGAAGCTTTTCAGTTTGATGCGGTCCCACTTATGTAGCTTATCTCTTACAGCATGGGCACTTGGGGCAAAACCTTAATTCTTATTGTAGGAAATATAGTAGTGTTTGGTAAAGATGATTTAGAATCAGGTTTGCTTACTATCATGACACAGAGGCTTTATAATTCGACATTTTTCCTCCGGATACTTTTAGATTTTTTTCTTATTATTTTTAATGTTTTTTTTTTCATTATTTACTATGGGTTCTGTACCCACATACACATCACCAAGAAAAGCAATAGTTAGATGGCTCAATGGAGGGAATCAATTTTATTGAACAGAAAGTGGGGAGCCTCTTTTTTGGTAATTAGGTATCATCAGTAAGTTCTTCCTTTGGCTTTTATCCATTTAAATTTTTTTTTCTTTGTAACTTTACAGAGCCAAACATATAAATGTATTTTGAATTCAAAACAGAACAGACATTTTAGTGAAATTAAAAGCTCAACATTCCATTTTCTTCTAACCATTCCCATTCGTTGAACACCAGGCCCTTTTTTTGGCACTGGGAGGGCAAGGCCAATGAAAGCATTTCCTGTTGCTGGTTTACAGCCACCCACTGCTGCAGTGACATTCAGGAGAACTGCCTAACGTGTGTGCTTGGACTTGTTATCTCCCTTCATTTCCTTAACTTCTATGAATGCTGCATAGTTTGTGAGATGATAAAACTGAGATGGTGCCTAATTGCGTAGGCTGACTCGAAGAAGGAATATGTGTGGTGATCATGTACAGAGGTTGAGTGTGCCCTTCTGCTGACACTACAATAAGGTGGTTGGGAATTCTTCATTTCTGATCACTAGACTTTTCCAGAATGTCTGATGTCTCCCCAGAAGAGTCATGTATTACAGCATGACTTTCTGTGTATGTGTTTTTAGGGGGAGAAGATGGTCACTTTCATCAGATCCTCAAAGAATTTTCTGTTTCTCAAAGAATTTTCTGTTTCTCAAAGAATTTTCTGTTTCTCAAAAGGTCCACAAGAATCACTGATTTGGAATCAGAGATATAGACATCTTCTGAGGAACTAGTGAAAGGGAATATTAAGGCTGAGTTACAGAAAACAAACCATAAGCTACCTTAAAAATAACCATGGCATGGCCGTGTTATAAACTATTATGTTAAGTCAACATTGCGAGTATACCGGTCACATATTTAAAATGCAGTTTGTTTATTTTGAAATAATGAAAAAATAATATTTGGGGTTTGTAGCATCCACATTTTGAGGTGACTGGATACTGTAGCCTTTTTCATTGTGGTTCCTGATTTTTATCTGTATTAGAAATTGCTCAGCATGAGACAAATGAAAAGCATTTGGGAAAATGTGTGAATGACTGAGTGAAGACTAATAACTATCTTGAAAAGACTGTCTACTGGTTGCATTTGTATTAGAGGTATGTAGAGCAGGAAGAGTTTGGAACCAGGAGCTGGTTATCCCCTAGGTGTGTCAAGTAAAAATCTCATATTCCTTTACATCTGCACAATACTTGACAGTATGTAAAATGAGCTTAGAGGTATGCTTGATAAGGACAGACATTCTCGTCTGGGTTCTAGCTGTGTCACTGTGCTGGCACAATATCTGACCTGAACAGTATTTTGTTGGATAAGTTACCTCTGTTGGTTCTCATGGCAGTCCAGAGGATATAGACACAGCAAGTTTTAGCATTCCTTTCTACAGGCTTGAAGAAGGTGATTACTTATCTAAGGTCACATGGATGATAGGTAAAGAATTTAGGCCTCTCTTTTCCATGATGCCTTTAGATTGACCCAAATAATAAAAGTAGAAGAATCACATTTTGATGAGCTGAATTTTAATAGAAGAGAGTTTCAGAGAGGCTGTCATAACTCTCAGATATTCTAAAAATTAGTAGCAGCATGCTTGACTAGCAACAGAGAGAAAAATCTTAAACTAATACCTCTCGATGGTGTTAATCAAGTCAGGCTTTTATAATTGAGTGAAAGAAAAGGAAAATAATTTGTTCTTAAACAACCAAGTATTTATTGAAAGTCTATTATATGCCAGACATGGTCTGTGCACAGGAGATGTAACAGGGAACAAAGCAGTCCCAAGTCCTTGCCCTCAGAAAGCTTACCTTCTTATAGTGGAGACAGACCACAAGAAAATACATGAGTACATCCTTTCCAGATTTAAAAAAACAGAGCCGGGCTCGGTGGCTCAGCCTGTAATCCCGCGCCTTTGGGAGGCTGAGGTGAGTGGACTACCTGAGCACGCGGGACTTCATCTCTACAAAAAAAAAAAAAAAAAAAATCAGCCAGGCACGGTAGCGCGTGCCTGTAATTCCGGCTACTTGGAAGGCTGAGGTGGAAGGGTCGCCGGAGCCCAGCAGGTCGAGGCTGCGGTGGCCGGGAGCGGCCACTGCACTCCAGTCTGGGTGACAGAGTGAGACTGCAACTCAAAAAAAAAGGAAAAAAAAATAGAGCAGGCTGTGGTAGAGGAAAGAGAGTGATGAGAGGGGCAAAGGGGACTATTTTATTTGGTGGAATGAGGAAAAGCCTCTCATGGGATGGCCTTTTGTGCAGAGACCCTAGTAAAGTGGGAGAGTCAGCACTGGAAGACAGGGGTGGAGGTGGTGAGGATGAGATGAGGATCAGGGGATGAGCACTGCAGGGAGAGAATAAAGCTGAGAAAGGCCCTGAGGCCAGAAGGAGCCTATGAGTTGATCTAGAGGCTGAGGGGGCTTGGATTTTACTCTAAACGTCATGGGAAACTATATTAGTTTCCCAGGATTTCCCTAACAAACTTGGTGGATTAAAACAACAGAAATTTGTTCTCTCACAGTTCTGGAGAACAAAAATCTGAAATCAAATGCCAGCTGGGCCATGCTGCCTCTCACAGCTCTAGAAAGAGAATCCCTCTTGACCTCTTTCAGTTTCTGGTGACTCCGAGTGTTCCTTGGCTTGTGGCAGCATCACTCTAATCAGTCTTGCCTCTGTCTTCACATGTCCTCCTCTGTCTGTACCTTGTCCTCCTCTGTCTGTACCAGTGTCTCTCATAAGAACACTGATTATAAGGTTTAGGATCCACCTGGGGAATCAGGACGTTTATGTTAGGGCCTGAAAAAAGGAAGGGCAAGTGGAATGTGGCCATCGGAAGGGCCTGTTTTGGCATTCTTAGGCTGTGGTAAAGGCCATTTTGTGGTTAATTTTTGTCTTACCGTTATCATCCTTGCTTTCCTTTTAATCTTTCATTCTAAGCCCAACATGCCTGATTGGCAGATTCACTGTCTGATTTTTCTAGTTTTAGGTGATACACTTTTTCTTAAAGCCATCTTCATTTATTAACCTACATTCATTTTTAATTTTAATGTACCAATCAATAATTATTCCACTTGACAGTTCTTGACAGTATGCTGCTTGCTACATTTAGCTGTTTAGCATTAATTCAAAAGGTGATCTATCAGTTTGCACAGATGAAGCAAAGTTGCTCTTTCTTCCTGTGCCTTGGTCGGGGGGGGAATATAGAAAATTTGTATATTTACTGTGCCCTGGAGAATTTTTGATGTAGAAATACCTAATAGGTTTCTATATAAGAAGATAGAGCATTAAACTTTCTGTTATGCTTATTTTGCTTATATCATAAATTCACTTGAAAGACCAGGTTTCTCTTAATAGGAGTTGATGCGGTGGAGATCAGTTATTCAACACATGTCTGTTGGGTTCTCATTATGTGCATGGCATTGTGCTAATGTTATGGAAAATAAAGACACAGTCCCCCAGAAGTCTAGTAGTCAGAGAAACAAAGCTACCTCCAAAAACATGGTGAGTAGAAAAACTTGGGTAATGACAGTTTTATCTTGCGTTGTATTTCTGATATGATATGATATTCCTATGTAGAAATTTCAAGTAGAAAACTGTGAACAAAAGTGTACAATTATCTTTATGTGTTGTATGCATACATCTGTGAGCATATTAGAGTCAAGGATGAACCTAGGTGAAGATTAAATAGTAGGGGGAAATGTTCTTTCTCACTAAAATCACAGTGTTAGAATTCTTGACAGTTCAGATGGTCTCTGCTGTAGCTGTTGGTTTGCATTTTGATAATTTACCAAAGAGCATATAATATTTAATTCCTGGTTGGATTGTGGAACTGAACACAGTGTTTCCAGTTAAACGCTTTGCAAATGTGAAAGTAAGCATTCTCCTCAGGAACTCGCAGCTCACTCCACTGGTGCTTCTGTGGATATGAGCATGACCTATAGGTAACAAGCTCTGGAACACAGGAGGAAAAGGAATCATGTCACAGTTAACAGGAAAGGAGGTGCTTCGTATTCCTGCTCCTTTGCAATGAGTTTTGTTTTCCTTCCTTGGTCAGGGTATTTGACCTTTCATATCCTGGCATAATTTAGGGAAGCAGGCTGACCTGGTATCTTTCATTTTCCCCGTGTGTGTGTGTGTGTGTGTGTGTGTGTGTGTGTGTGTGTGTGTGTGTGTGTGTGTGTGTTTTGAGTCAGGGTTTCACTCTGTTGCCCAGACAGGAGCGCAGTGGCACAATCATGGCTCACAGAAGCCTTGACCTCCTGGACTCAGGTGATTCTCCTGCCTCAGCCTCCCAAGTAGCTGAGACTATAGGCACACACCACGCCTGGTTAATTTTTGTAGAGATGAGGTCTTGCTATGTTGCCTAGGTTACTCTAAAATTCCTGGGCTCAAGCAGTCCTCCCACTTTGACCTCTCAAAGTCCCAGGATTTCGGGCAGAATTTACTGTCTTTTTTTGTGGTTAGAAGTTTTCTGCCTTCTATACTGAGCCTTTATTTTCCAGCTTAATAGGGCAAAAGAACTAGCATTTTCTGGATAACACTGACCCTTTACAATGATTTAGGTTTTTTTAGAAAAACACAGAAATTGTTCATTGCATCTTGTATGGCAACTATACCAGTCACTAATTGGTATCATGGGTATTTGGCTGTTCCTTTTCATTTATTTTGCTCTGGTTTTTATAGATTGCTTAATTAAATCCAGTGTCCATTCAACACATGCATAAGGAGGCAGATATAAATTTGTCCTGAAGCATCAAGTTCTTTTGCCTCATCATCCTAATCAGCACAGTGAAAATCACTGGAAAGTGAGTAGAGCCAGAAGTGGTGTGTAAGCCATGCTGCTAGGATAGGCTAGGTTTGAACATGCTCACTCCACTCTGCTCCTACCTTGGATACCAGAGATGGCTTCAGGTCTGTGTCCACGGCTTATCATGCTGACTCAGAGAGCTATGCGACAGATGAGCCTAAGTTGATACCATTATACCAAAGTGTTAATTCCACAGGGGACACCATCACTAATGTATTCTCAGGCCCATGTGATCTGCACATTCTCTCTATGTGTCAAGCTACATAGGAATGTAAATCGTAATTGGAAGCTACTTTATTGATTTTTCTGTAGAAATTGCTGCTCTCTGGTTGCAGGTATCAACAGTAGTCACAGTGCACATGTTCTCTAAGAAACATCCATATGGAGTCAGGTGGTTGCTTGGTGAACAAGGAATCAGAACAAGGGAGTAGGATGAATTGACTGTTAAGTGGCACCAAGCAAACATAGCCTTCTGCTCTGTTCATCTCAGAAGAAGCGTGGTTTTTCTAGTGGGACTAGGAACACTTGAGTCATTGACTACCACTCTCTCCAGTCATCTCACTAGGGTGGCCCTGCCAACAAAGCCACTCTTTTCTCCCCAACTGCCTTGGCATTGCCTAGATTGGCTTTTGTGACTATATTTCTGTGGCTGAGCCAGCTCATGTCCTCTTTTGAGGATATAGTCTTTTCTTAAATATATGAATACATTTCCTCAGGGGCTGGCTGGGGCAGAGATGGTGGTAGAGG
>NW_007250339.1:256549-337607 GCF_000164805.1 Carlito syrichta
AATTATCTTTAATCAGTTGACTTTTTATGCCCACATTCTAATCCAGTAAATTTTGTGCTTACCGTAAACCTCTGACTGGGCGATTGCTTTGCCCCATTTCCAAGTTCCTTATGGGAAAGTGGCAGGTCCTTTTGGAATAGACAAAGGCATTGGGATAGACATAGGATGAATTATAACTTTGTGTCTAGCTCTGTGAAGTGCATAGCAACATGAAGGCATTCATCCAGACCAGGAGTAGGCACTATGACCTGTGGGTTAAATCCAGCCTGTTTTGTAAATAAAGTTTTATTGGAACACAGCCATGTCCATTCATTTGTGTAATGTCTGTAGCTGTCTTCATACTATAGTGGCAGCATTGATTTGAGTCCTTGTGAAAAGTCCGTAATAAGGTTAGGGACACTGATGAATAAGCACTGCCCTTGCCCTCAGGAAGTTTAGATGGGAGAAGTGGTCAGATAACTATCTGTACATCCTTTTATTTGGAGTGTGTTAAATGTCATCATAGGGTGTACACAAAAGGCTATGATCACATGGAGGAAGGATATGTTAATTCAGCCTTGAGGGGTGGGGGTGTTTTCAGGAGTGGTTCCACAGAGTTGGAGATGTTTGAGCTGTGTCTCAAAGGAGGTAGAATTCTTCAGCTGGGGCTGTTCAGGCATGAGTGTGCATGGGGATTTGGGAATACTTATCTACTATTTGGGAATACTTATCTACTACAACTTATACTTAATACTTATCTACTACTTGGGAATACTTATCTACTACAACTACAAGTAGGGCACAGGGTATGTGGTTAAGGGGTTATAGGAAATATAGCTGGAAAAGTAAGTTGGAGCAAAATTGTGAAGTCTATGGCATTTTATGCTAAAAAATGTGGACTTTAGCTTACATTCTGGGGGTTCCTAACCTGTAGATTCCAAAACACATGGGAGACCACAGTCTTTAAAAGAGACCACAGTTCTTTAAAAGAGGACTTACACATTCATATCCACGCTAGGTGTTGTCTGTAGACTTAGTAATCAGTATTAATAACAGAAATAGGAGCACTGTCCCAAATATGTAACTGGTCAATACTATAATTCACTAACCGAAAATGTATTTAAAGTAATACTAAATTAACAGTATCTTTTTGATCATTGTTCAGCATCTTGTTCAACAGATATTAAAACATCTTTATTTCCTTCTTTGTCATGTCTATATTTTACAAAATGAAGATATATAATTTGTAAAAGTGTTAACGCTACTTTAAAAGGAAAACAATCACAAAAAAGGAATGGATTGGAAAAACTCAAGGGAATTTGCCATTTTGGGGGGGTAGCTGTTCTACAAACGCTGGGGTGGTGGGTGCTCTCCCAGTGGTGTCTCATTTCAGTCAGCAAGTGCTCTTCTAATTCTAGTGATGGGGGCTAACTCAGACGAGTGGCTGGGAGTGAGGAGTGACAGCAGTCATAGTACGTGGTGATGGAGCCAGTCAAGATTTGATGATTACATTTTATTGAATTTTTTAATGTTGATTTAGAGTCTGAGCTAAGACTGCAACATATAATTCCTATTATTCGCCATCATTTCTCAAGCAGCAAGTTCTCACACACATGGGTGCTTGCATACATGCATGGTTATGCACTGTAAAGGTGCCAAACCCTCACCTTGAGGCAGCAAGAACACTGATCCAGAAATTAGGAAATGGATGGTCCAGTGTCAGTTCTGCTATTTAGTTTTGTAATTGATTTAACTAAGTCGTTAACCTCCCTGACCCCGTTTTTGCATCTTCAAATTAGGGATAATCATAACAGTTCTGACTACCTTGCAGGGTTACTTTGGAAGTTCATTTTGAATGGATTATAAAATGCTATGCATCTGAGTGTTACTTTTTTAACTTTTAAAGATGTGGGATAAAATTCAGGGTTAGGTATACAAATGTTCATTATGCAGGTGCCCTTGTTGATGAGGTGTGCCCCCCAAGAGGTTTTTTTTTTTTTTTTTTTTGAGTTGGAGTCTCACTCTGTCGCCCAGACTAGAGTGTAGTGGCACACTCATGGCCACCCCAGCATCGACCTGCTGGGCGTAGGCGATCCTTCCACCTCAGCCTTCCAAGTAGCCGGAACTACAGGCACGCACTACCACACCCAGCTAAATTTTTTTATTTATTGTAGAGATGGGATCTCACCAAGTTGCCTGAGCTGGTCTTGAACCCGCAGCCTCAGGCAATCCACTTGTCTTGTCCTCCCAAAGTGCTGGGATTGCAGGCTGAGCCCCCCAGCCTGGCCTGAGAGTTATTTTTAATGCCAGCTAGGTTGTTCTACGTTGTGGTTATGAGAAAGTGACAAAAGCTCTCTGGATCCCAGTACTGTAAAGCTAAGGCAGTTGAATCTTAGCTTTTTGTTCACTCTGCATGCCTGAGAGAGATGCAGGTACTGTGTCAGAGGAGTGTACCCTAGGACATTGGTTCTCAATCCTGAGCGTGCACTAGAAGCGCCTGCAGGACTTGTTAAACCGTGGATTTTGGGGTCCAGTCCCCAGGGCTTCTGATCTAATAAGTCTGGGGTGGGACCTGAGAATATGTATTTCTAACACAATCCTCCACAATACTGGTGCTGTTGGCCCAGACACCACACTTGAAGGGTGGATAGTAGGCAGGTAGGAGAACTGTGTGTAGGATGAAAAGCATTCAATTGAATTCTGTATTCACATCACCCCACATACACGCACACTGAAATCACTGAACTAAATGTTTTCTGAGATTATTTCTTTCTCCTAATATTTGGTTTTCTCTTCATATCTTAGCCAGTAGAAAAAAGAAGTGACTCTTGGATTGAACAGTTCTCACACAAGTAGCCTAAATCATACTGACAAATGATTTTTACACAAATCAGCTTATTCACACACATATGTGCATCAGAGGCCAGTGGTGTCCTTTCGCTTTGTTCTCCTTTTTAAAAATTCAGTGAGTAAGCAAATTTTGTAGTAATGTCTCAGAAAGCTATTCCTGTAAACCCAGCATTTGTAAGTTGAAATAGAGGAAGCGGTGCTGATTAGCTCAATTGTATTGAAACTTATTCATGGAGAGGTCCCTCTAGATTCAGATACTTTGGGCAGAAACCCTCCTACTCTTCCCCTGTCACTCTATTGTTTGCTCAAGTTTAATTTGCTCAAACGGAATCTACTTTTTCAGCCAGGGTTAATACTTCTAGTGATTCTTTCACTGGAGAGGATGATTCAGAGAGGGAGAGTTGGTATTAATTGCTTCAACTGTGTGTGTGAGTCATCTCTCGCTTGTCTTAGTAATTCAGCTGGAAGGAGGAGAAATGTTATCTCTGGTTCCTGAGGCCAGCTTGGGCCTCAGTGAACTAGGATACTCCCTCATAGAGACTGGTGATGAGAGTTTCATTCACTTACTAAGGGAATGAATAGATGGTGAATCTCATTATCCTAGCATCTATTTATAAATGTATAAATGGCAAATTGCAATGACTTCCTGATGTGTATCAGTGATCAGATGCCACAGATAGCACATAGCCCTCGAAGGGCACTGTTTTACAGGTGGTTGATTAAGAAAACAAAAACAAAGGGGTATGTTCCTGTTCCTACCTTCGCTGAATTGTCTCTTTTAGCTTCCAATTTGATTAACAGGTATTGAAGGAAGAAGAGGACAGTTTCCAAAGACAACTGTCCTTGATTCTTTTTTGGTGTCACGTGGTTGCTGGCTTATTTGGAATCATAATTTAGGTCTCTTATTTTCTGCTTCTTATGTTCAGTTCACTTTTGTCTTCCTGTTTGGCTTATACTTTCCCATTCTGACTCAGTCTTCTCTGTTTCTCTTCTCACTGTACCCGACCACTGTTCTTCCTCTGCCTTGGACTTTTCTCACTGTCTGCCTTGCATGGCTCTGTTCACTCAAGCATGTTCACTGTTCCTTTGCACAGAATTAGGGGTAGTCCCCACAGACCCTCCAGCTGGAAAGTATGTCTTTCTTTTAACTAATAAATTCATTTCTATTCTGGGAGAACTTACATACAGTGACATGTACATGTCTTAGGTGTGCAGTTCAGTAAGTTTTGATAAATGTATCCATCTGCATCATCAGCACTCTAATCCAGATATAGGACGTTTCTATCACTCCCAAAAGAGTCCTTGCACACTCTACCTGTTACTTGTCTACCTCTCCATAGTCAATCACTGCTCTGATTTTGTTCACCACAGTTGAGTTTTGTCTGTTCTTGAACTTCATACAAATGGAATCGTTCAGTATATACTTTTTATATCTGCAGTCTTTTGTTCAGCATATCATTTTTGAGATTCATCCACATTGTTGTGTGTATCAGTAGTTGATTTCTTTAAATGTTGGTCAGTATTCCACTGTATGTATATACTAGAGTTTATCCATTCTCTTGTTCATGGACATTTGGGTTGTTTCCATATTTTGACGATTATGAAGAAAGCCACTATGAACACTCTTATGTAGGTCTTTTGGTGGACATATGTTTTCACTTCTTTTTTAAGTGGAATTGCTGGGAATAGAGTAAGTGTGTGACTTGATAAGTAACTGTCCAATTTCTAAAGTAGTTGTAGCATTTTATGCAGTCTCCATGAGTGCAGGTAAGTTCCAGTCACTCAACATCCTCACCAACATTTGGTGTTGCCATTCTTTTTAATTTTAGCTATTTTAGTGGTTAGGTGAAGTATGATCACAAAATTTTAATTGCACTTCCTGATGACTAAGAATGTTAAACATTTTAAAAATGTGCTTATTGGCCATTTTTTGTTTAATCTTCTTTTCTATAATGTTGTTCAAGTCCTTTGTTTATTTTTTAAATTGAGTTGGGTACCTCAGGGTTGCCAAAAAAACACACACTTTAAAATATGACTTCGCAAATGTATTTACATTTTAAGAGTTGTTATCTATGTATTACCTTTCAAAGTTGAGTTGAATTATTGTAGCAATGTGCAGTATGACATTTGCTCAACTGTGCTTCTGCCATTTTCTTTGACTGTCCTGCCTGTTGCATGGTGACGCTGGCAATCACTTGATTAATGCCATCTTTTGAGCAAATATCATACTTAAAACGTGTATACTTTTTTTGGCACCCCCTGTATGTTTGTGTGTGTGTGTGTGTGTGTGTGTGTGTGTGTGTGTGTGTGTGTATATAGCATAGATATAAGTCCTTTGCCAGGTATATGTTTTACAAAACTTTTTCCCAGTGTTTGACTTACTTTTTTTATTTCTTAAACTGTGTTTTTTGATCAGTCTTTTTTAATTTTAATAAAGTCTAATTCATCATTTTTTAAGATAAATGCTTTTTTTTATGTCTTTATAACTTTTTTCTTCCCCTAAGATTACTAAAATATTCTCTTAGGAGCTTTCTAGTTTAGGCTTAACCTTTAAGTAAGTCTGTGATTCATTTCAAATTAATTTTCATGTATGGTGTGAGGTAAGAGGTTCAGATTCAGTTTTTAAAAAATATACATTTATTGAAATGTATGAAACAATTATTGAAAAGATTTTCTTATCCCATGAAATTGCTTTAGTACCTTTGTCAAAAGTCAGTTGATTGCATATGTGATATTCTAAGTTTCTCTGCTCTATTGATATGTAGTATATAGTTATGTCAATACTCTACTGTCTACTTTCTTGATTAAAATAGCTTTATAGTAAATCTTCAAATCTGGTAGTGCAAGCCTTCTGATTTTGGCTTTTTTTTTTTTTTCAAAATTATTTTGGGGGTGTTCTAGTTCCTTCAAAATTCCATAGAAATTTTCAAATTGACTTGTAATTTCCAAAAAAGAAAAAAAAAGCTTTTTGGAAGTTTGTTGGGACTGCATTGAATTGTAAGAGGTCAATTTTAAAAAACTTATTAACAATATTGAGACTTATAGTTCAAAAACATAGTGTATCATTTTCTCCCTTTATGTGTTAATTTCTCTTAGTAATGCTTCCCTGGTTTTCACACAGAGGCATTGAATATCTTTAAAATTTAACTGTATTTTGTGGTTTTTGATACTAAAATAAATGTAATTTTTTTAGAGCTTCATTTTCAAATTGTAACAATGCTTGTATAGGAAAATACAATCAATTTTTGTGTATTGGCCTTGTACATTGTGAACTGCTAAGTTCACTTATGTGTTAAGTTGGGTAACTATGCCTTGTTTCTGACAGGGAAGTAATTCACTGTTTTACCACTGTTTAATCATGATGTTAGCTGTAAGTTTTTCATAGTTGCTGTTTATTCGACTGAGAAAGTTTCCTTATATTCCTTCTTTTCTAAGGGTTTTTTTTGTTTATTGGTTTGTTTTTATCAGGAATGAGTGTTAAGTTTTGTGTAGTTATTTTTCTGCATCTGTTGAGATGTCATGTAGTTTTTCTCCTTTATGTGGTGAATTACATTGATTGATTTTAAACGCTAAACCAACATTGAGTTTCTGGGATGTGAACAAGTAATAATTATGTATTTTTTTCACCTATTGTTGAATTTTTTTCTACTAATATTTTGTTAAGTATTTTTGCAACTATTAAGAATATTTGCTATAATTTTATTTTCTTGTATAATATGTTGTAGGGTTTAGTGTTGGTGTGATGCTGGTTGTATAAAATGTATTGGTGGAGTGCTCCCATTTTCACTATTTTCTGAAAGAATTCGTGTAAGATTTTATTTAATGTAAAGATAATTGATGAAACTCAGCAGTGAAATCTTTAGGCATAGAGTTTTCTTTGTGAAGTTTCTAATAGTTTTTAATATTTAATTTTTTAAAATTATCATACAGTAAAATGTTCCTTTTCGGATATGCAATTCTGTGAGTTTTAACATATGTGTAGAGTTGCATAACTACCACCACAATCAGGATACAGATCACTTATGTCATCACTGTACCAGTGATTTTGATAATGAAATCAATTTTTTATTAGATATCAGACTTCAAATTTTCTGTTTATTCTTGTTTATGTATTGGTAAATTATGTTTTCTCTTTTTCAAGAAAATGTTCATTTCATCCAAGTTGTCAAATGTATTGACATAAATTATAATATTTCCTTATTATCTGTTTAGTGTCTGTAGGCTCTTTTCTATTTCTAGTATTGATTTAATTTTTTTACTTTGTGATTAGTCTTGCTAGCAGTTAATCAATTGCATTAAGGACTTCAAGAACTAACTCTTGTTTTTTTTGTTTCGTTGATTTCTACTCTGATCTTTATTATTCCCTTCCTTGTTCTTACTTTGGATTTAATTTGCTCTCTTTTTTCTAGAGTTGAATTTTTTTTTCTGTTTTTAGGTACATGTACTTTTAGTATTAATGTATCTTTCTAATAAATATTCCCTTTAATTACTATGAAATGGCCCTTTAACTCTGGTTATTCTCCTTGTCTAGAAGTCTGTTGATATGACTATGGCCATAGAGCTGTAGGCTATACAGACTTCAGTCCAGGACTTGCAGTGAACCCTGATGTTTTAGTTGCATCACACAGATTTTGTCATATAATACTTTGAATGTGACTTAACTCAGTATTTTGTACTTTCCATTTTATTTTCTCTGGGAGTTGTTAAATAGTAAGTATTCTAATTTCCAGATGTATAGGGGGTTTTCAAGCTTCCTTTTTTTTATTGTTAACATTTTCAATTTATTTGTTTTTCATCATAGTAATTGCTTTAAATGTTTTTAGGACATTTTGCTAGATGCAGGTATGTTTGTGATCATAAAATCATCTTTATTGATTATTTTTACCAGAATAGAATGTTTCTGAAGTTTATTTTTAATGCTTTTTAGATTATATTCCATTTTGTCTGGTATTCACAGTATTATTCCTGTTTTTGTTTATATTTTTGCTTACATTTTCTTTTTTATCCCTTCTTTTCAACTTCATTGTATACTTTCATTTTAAATGAGTCATTGTTTTTCCCCCCTACATATTGCAAATAATTTTAATTCAGTACTAGTTTCTGTTACTTGATTAGTGACTTTATAGCCAATTATCTTTATTATTTGTTTTTATTAAAACTTTTTAGCCTTATTTAATGTTTTTTACTTGGTCTCTCATTTTGTTTCTTTTTAAAATTGATTTCCTTCCTTCCTTTAGATTGAATTTTTTTTTTTTTTTTGCTGGTCTTAAAATAACACATCCTATTTTATTCTTATAGCATTTGCCTTTAACGTAACATAAACTTAGATATGAACATAGTTTTTCCTATCTGTGTCTAAGATTTATCAATCATTTTAATGTTCCCCAAATCACTGCCCCTCTCACAGCCATTGGACCTCTCCTGTCTCAGTCTATTATTTTCTCCAGTTTTCCTTCTCCTGAGGCTTAACCATCTTCTTTCCTCTAAGAGTTTCCCTCAGTACTTATGTTAGTTCAGGGGCATAACTCATAGATGCATTAGCCTGCAGCCTGTGCAGCTTCTCCACTTTATTTTGAACCGGAAGCAACTCATACTTTAAGAACGTTCTTTCTTCAGCCAAAGTGAAGGATAGCATTGATTGGGGTGACATTGAGACAGATAGACCATCTAAGGGTCTCTTGCAATATCCAGGAGACTATAAAAGGGTCCAAGTTAGAATAGTGGAAGTCAAAGTGGAAGGACTGAGTGGTGGAGCAATCAGGAGAATTTGGTCTTGGTACCTGAGGAGTTTGAGAGAAGAAGTTAATGGTGCTGAGCATGAGTGACAAAAATATCATATTTCTTTGTTTTTTCCTTATTCTCATCCCTTCCAAATTCCAGTTACATGATTTCTTATCAGGGTTTTGTTGACAAGGTTAAATGAATTAAAACATGTAAAACACATGGTATATATCCTAGTATAGAAATGGTAATTCACATTTCTGCCTCAGGTACCTGACTCTATGAATGGGTATAGGGATGCCACAGGTGACCTAGGAAGAAGAACTGTGTGTGTGTGTGTGTGTGTGTGTGTGTGTGTGTGTGTGTGTGTGTGTGTAGAAATGTAATTATTTCTTTTCTTGTTCTTTTGAGTTTGAGATGCCAATGGGACTTTTAGGTGACAAGTTAGTTGGGTATATAAGTCTAGGTCCAAGAGTAGATCAAGCTTTGAGAGTTGTTAGTGCAACTTATTGGAGGTCTTCTAGCAGGAGGTGATAAAGTAAGTAAGAAAAGAGAAACTTGAAAAACATTTATAGGATAGATTTGAAGAGAAAGGTTAAGAGACCTGAATTCTGACACTAACTGGTTTGTTTAGCCTTGAATAAAGCACTTAACCCTTTTAGTGTCCTCTCTTTCTTTGGAACGTGCACACTCTCTCTATTCTTCGTTAATTCAACAAATATTTCTTGAATACCTATATATGCTAAATTCTGCTCTAGGTACTGAGAGTGAAGCCTTTGACCTCTAGTACTGGGTGCAGGCAACAGATGAACCAACATTGCTCTCTGTTAAGCATTATGATAGTGGGATGTTACACACCTAAGTCAGGTTGACTGGGAAAGGGGTGTTGAGAAGGCTTTCCAAACACATGTCCTTCAATCCAAGCTTTTCAGGATAAGGAGCTGTTTAGATAAGCATGTGCAAAGAAAGATAAAATAAGTGCAAAAATATATATGGCTGGGCTGAAGGAGCAACAAACAGGAATGTAGTGAGGCCGGCTTGACAATACTAGACCGGCTCAGGGTCTCAATCAGGAGGAGACTTGTGTGCCAAACCAAGGGATTTGGCTTTTGTATAGGATGAAGTGCAGACCCATTGAAGGACTTTAAGCAGGGATGTGAAAAGTCAGGTTTGTGTTTTGGAAATCTCATTCTACTGGTATTGTGCATTTGGCAAGATAACAGACAGCTGGTGGACAGGGAGACCAGAGAAGAAACTGCTGAAGAAATCCAGGAGACATAGGAATGTTTATTTATCATCCGAGGAATACCTTTTTCATGCTAATCACGAGTGTGTGTGCTGGGCCTCCACATGGACCAGGACAGGCAGGTCCCTTGCACTCATAGAGCTTGCAGTAGTGGTGGTCGTGACAGAATGGAAAGAATAGGCAGGTTGGAGAGATGTTAATGAGAAGGATCTAGAGAACGTGATGACTAATTAGACATCGGAGGTGAGTGAGAGGAGGAGGAGTCTCTGGTTTGGGGAACTGGGAGGATCAATGACACCATTCACTGTGACTGGGAACCCAGGAGGAGACCTGAGCAGAGCCTGCAGGGACAGGTGCCCAGCGTGCACTTGCATAAACAGGTCTGGATCACAGGAGTGGCCTCTGCAGCTTAACCGTTCAGTGAAAGAATTGGGCTATATAGTTGTTTAAGTTAACTTATTTTATTATGTCCCATGATTCTGTTTTGGTTTCTGCCTGTTGAGGCAACTCACCAAGAACCAAGCTTCCTTATATATTTCTCCCTAGAACGTAGTGTGGAGCCAGGCGAAACAGGTTGCTAATTGTTTTAGGTAGGTCTGGAATCCAGTGTCATTGATTTCAGTGCTCATCCGCCTGTCCCTGCTTCTCCTTAGCACCTCAAGTCCTTGTGTGAGCTCACTACTTGGAGTTTGGCCTGTTGTGTGGATTGCTGTGGACAGTTGTATCATAGGCCTATCAGGTAGATTCTCAGAATGCTCCTACTGGTAGGAATTTTAGGGTCATTAGGTTCATCCTCTGAATTTACAGATGAGAAAGTGAGGCCTGAGGCAGTAGGGAAGACGCCAAAGCACTGGTAGGGTTAAGGTGAGGTATATTATCTCGAGTCACTGGTCTGTTTTGTGCTGTGCCTCCCTTCCCCTTGCTGAATTCACAGGAGTGCTTAGAGAGCAGGACTAAAAGGCTCTTAGGTGTATATCTGTGAAGTCTGGAAATGACTAAGCCCATGCGTGTAACTTTGAGACTTCTCGTGAACGTGGTCAAAAAGTATTTGATTACTTTAGCTCTGACAAAGGGAGACAATATTCTTGGGAGTTGTACTTGAATTCCAGCAGCCCCCTTGTTTAGGTTGTCCTCAGAAAACTCCCTGTAAGGAATTGTTTTACTCCAGGTATAGAGTTGCGTTACACTGTGACTCCAAAAAAAAAAAAAAAAAAGTTAAACGTGCAGAAATCACCGAACGGAGTGTGGGAAGTTCTTCTCACTGGTAAGAGTTTCAAGTGCTAGAGAAGTGTTGAAAGGACATTTACTTTCATCAGCTTAGAGCATCTGTTTTTTTTTTATTCTTTAAAAAGAAGCAACACCTCAAATTATTGCAGTCCCTAGGCAAGAAGGTACTTGTGATTCTGATCTGTGTAGATTCTTAGAGAGAGTGCCTTGCAGGAGCTTTTAGTAGTGATTTGTAGCACTTGACTGATTCCATAGAATGACAGTCAATTTTTGTGGGGAAGGGGAGAAAGAAGCAAAGATAGTTAAGGAATTGCTCTATAAAACAGCAAATAAGCCATTTCTCTCATTCCTGAGTAGAAATGGAAACTGTACTCAGCAGGCCCTGGAGACCAAATTAAAGTAGATTGGAAATGAAAATAAATTACATGTTTTTTGTTTTTTGTTTTTTAACTCATTGCCCACCGCCAAAACATTCTTGGAGTGTGGACTTCATGAGGTTTTTTCCCCCTATGTTTTAAAGATTCTTTTTTTATGGTGGTAAAAAGTACTTAACCTAAAAGTTACCACTTGAACCATTTTTAAGTGTGCATTTCAGGAGCATTAAGTACATTCATTATGTTGTGCAACCCTCACTACTATCCTATAGATGTACTTTTTATTATAGGCACAGTTTCCTGAATTGGGTAAATAAAGGAAACATCACCCTCCACAGCCCAGTACAGCCACTGTTCAAACTAAGATGTTAGCTTCCAAGTCTTTTATTCTGTGATTCTGTTCAAGCCTATGCAATACTGTTCACAGAGTTTATAAAAAGAATTTTAGAGCCATAAGGGAATTTAAAGATGGTTCACTCTGTCCTGCCTCCCCCTTTTTGGATAAAGAAATGAATGACTGAGAGGAACCATGGCTTGCTTAGGGGGACAGTGGCAGAGCTGGGCCCAGAGTCCAGGTGCTCCAATCCTTAAGCCCCATTCCCCGGGCTAGTCCGTTGTTAGTTTCAAAATGCGTTATAAAAAATTCACTGTTGGTTTATTTCTAGAGAAATCTTTCTTTTTCCTCTGTGGTTTCTGTCTGGATTTTTTAACGGCGTCTTCAAACACGGAATTTGTTTTAAACCTGAACGTCATAGCATATATGCCATTCCTGGGGCTTATCCTTCAACGCCCTGATGCTGACAGCCCCTCCCTAGTCTATTGCCTCTACTCACTACTATATCCAGCATGTTGCTGCTTCCCCCACCCCCATTTGTTTTTCTGATTGTAGTAAAACCAGCCTTTAAGGGTGAGAGTCATTTTCTCAATTTGGGGTTTTAGCCAGTTTCCTTTTCTTCTTAAGACCTTTTTCCACTTAGAAATGAGGTGAAAACTCACAGAAGCAAAGCCTTGCAGCTAAAAACAGCATATCTGCTTACCACATTACACCCTCTGGGCTGATCTGCAGCTCAGGTCCCCTTTCCATTCTCTACCCAGCTCCTCAATTCCCATCAGTGAGCAGTTTTCACCTCCTCCTGCCCACATTTGGAGGTCTGTGGGTGGCGGTTAGGAAGCTGAAGGAGGCTGGAAGCTGGGGTATATTGTTTGGGTCGGCCATGGCAACCGCTGCAGGAAAGGGAACAGGGCTAGTTTTGTGCTGCTCTGTAAATGGCCAGGATTCAGTCGTTATCTCAGGACTTCTGTGCGGCCCCAGATAATCTGATCTCCTGGTAAGGTTATTAAACTTGGCTCTCCTCTCCTGCCCTGCTTTGATCACGTTGTCAGCCAGCGAGTAGGAATAGCCGTGGGGAGGGGGTGCAGCAAGTCGTGCACCGACAAAAACACAAGAACATCAGAGGCAGAACAGGGACTGTGTTCTTGTATTGTCTGCACCCCAGCCGCAGAGACGTATGCCCCCAGTCCTTGCCAGCACTGTTCTTCAAGAACTGAGCACCTTGCTCCAGATAGCCTGACCAAATTGCCAGGCTGACCAGCAGGAACAAGCAGAAGGAAGGGCCAGTGCTGGAAGATTCCAGAATTTGTCTAGTTGGGAAAGCATTATTTGAATTTTCTTTTCTGAAAAGCGTGATCTGCCTACCACATGTGTTTCATCAAAATGTCATTGAAAAGGAGAGTGAGACTACAGAGTAAGATTCAGTGGCTTAATAATAGTTTATTTTGTGACTCGGAATAGCTTTTCTTTTCATTCAGCAGATCATTTTAGGTGTCATTCAGTTTATTTTAAGTAGTGTGTTTCATCCTGAGCGGATTAAGAATTTTATTTTTTAAACTCTGTACTGTGTTGCTTTCTCCTGGGAAATTTACATTTTTAAAAAATGTGGGTGAGTAAAATCGATTGGGTAAAGAATAATAGCCCATAGTGAGTACTGAATTTTGGATGCTTTTCTTCTGAGGGACAGAGTTAATTCTTATTCAAAATCATATGAGTCTGACATTTCATTTGGGGAAGTCTGAGGAAGTTGGTGAGGTCGTATGTTAATAAAAACAAGTGCCTTTTTTTCTTCTTATCACCTTTCAGTATCTGCCCTGCTGGCTCATGCAGTATGGTGTGGCTTAACTCTCCCTGGAAGTCACACTGTGCTTCAGAATTCTCTTTACTATGACCCACAAACAGTTTTCAGACTTCACTCTGATGAGTTAAAGGTAAAACCATGAATAAACAAATGGTGAAGCAACCTCTCCACTTCTCTGACTTCAGCTCTCCCTGAAACCCACTTGGAATCTGAATTCAGCTGGGCATGTTCTTTCCCTTTCCCATCCTCACCTACTCCTAACCTTCAGCTGGGCATGTTCTTTCCCTTTCCCATCCTCACCTACTCCTAACCTAACGTCCTGCTCCCCTTTTATTTTTCTTTTTGTCATTTTAGTAGTAAATGATGGAGAAATAGTTACTCAATTTTTGAAAATGTTGGGTGGTGAGGTCACAGATTCTGAGATGACTTTGAAATTTGTAAAAGTTTCAGATGGATGACGGATGACAGTAAAATTTTACTTGCTGGCCATTGCTTTGTTAAATTCTGGTGTGTCCACATGGCTCTTTGAGCTATGGCTGCCGTGTTTCCTAGCCTTGGCCCCTACCCCCACCTTGGGGAGGTAAATCTCCTCTCTCCTCTTTCTCTAATTTACTTTCTTGCTTTTTCTTTTTCTTTTTTTTTTTCTTTTTTGAGTTGGAGTCTCACTCAGTCGCCCAGGCTGGAGTGGAGTAGCACACTCACTCACGGCCACCCGCGTTGGCCCGCTGGCCTCTGGTGATCCTTCCACCTCAGCCTTCCAAGTAGCAGGAACTATAGGCGCGCACTACCACACTTGGCTAATTTTTTAATTTTATTGTAGAGACGAGGTCTCACCAAACTGCCTGGGCTGGTCTCAATCCTGCAGACTCAGGTAATCCACTCGCCTCGGCCTCCCATAGTGCTGGGATTACAGGCTGAATCACCGAGCCCTCTAATTTATTTTCTAAATAAACTATATTTTCCAATTAAAAATTTTTTTTTACTTGCTTAATTCTGAGCCACTTTTGTTTTCTTAATGCAGTTTAACAGTGAATAATAGAGAAGTTTCTTTCTGCCATGTAGCTACTGAACCCTTGAACATAACAAATTGCCACATGCAGATGAACTTCAAAAAGCACATTATTATTTCTTCTCTAATGGTAAGCTGAGCATTGAACAATGAAAAAGAAAGTAATACTTTTTCCTGGAAGTATTCCTGATATGTCCTGATTTCTGGACAGTTTGTGTTGTACAAGTTAAACATTTTTTTTCATTCTTTTTTGCTTATATTTTCTTAATATATTTGAGATTTTCTGCCTTCTTAAAAAATTATCTTAATTCAAAAAGCAGACAACATTAAGCCCAGTTTATTTTATTGAATTCGAAGACAGTCATAGAATTTTAGAACTAAAAGGGCTTTAATCTAAACGAATGTTCTACTTTTATAGAGGAAAAGGCTGAGGCATATTGAGGTTAAATGACCACTCCTACAACACACAGTTTGTTTGATGGCTAAACTGAAAATGAGCTCTCTGGACTCCTAATTTAATGATTTTTCTTCACGAGTACATCTTTTTTAGCTTCAATTAGGATCTGTTTTTATTATGGAGATTATTTTTAAAGTTAGTTTGCCTTGAAAATTTCATATTTCAACTTAATTGTTCTCATGTATCAAGAGGAGCAGAGAAACTTCCTAAACTAAACATCATTACTAGATACTGTGGACGGCGTTTATGTATATTTGCTGAGTAGTTTTTGATGACTGACTTGTGCCATAGCTGTTGAGGTGTTTTTAAACCACTTTAGAAAAAGGTTTATTATTTTAAGAAAAGCCCTATGTTGTGTTAAGTATAAGCTTAGAATAATGAAGCATCACCTCGCAGGTATTGGGAGTAAGAGTTGGGAGGGGCAGGGGTTGTTGGTACCCTGGGCAGCCGAAAAGAAAGGTCATTTCAGCCTCCTCATATGTTAGTACAGTAATAGTTCAGTGAAGTCCTTCCTCAACAATAGTTATAATGATGGAGTGATGTGTTTAGACTTGAAAGTTCTTCAGGTGCTGTTCAAATAAATAATGAGCATGGTTAATGTGCTTCACAGGTAAAAAGTTAACCACTGAGTAGGAATCAGTTGCTGCTCTTTTTTTTTTTTTTTTTTTTGGTCTTCTATTACCTCTATGGCATGATCTCTTGCCGTGCCTTTAGAAGGGAGGATTACAGTGGGCAAATATTCTCTTCTGGTATTCCTAGTAAGAGGAAAGCATTGTAGGTGAGATATGTCTGCAGAGTGGTGGTAAGATCTCAGGAAGGGACCTCATTCTGTTCCACGGGGCAAAGCTTCTTAGTGCATTGAGTGGGTCTCTTCCTAGTGGATGGAGCAGCCATATGGGTTAGTGGGAACAGTATCTATGTCCCATTGGTTATCAGGTATTTATTTATACTTAGGCATTATAAAGAGACTCAGTTAATGTTGTTTAATCCATGTTTAGCTTTGTTAGATGGGTCTAAAACATTCAGAAGGAAGAAATGTTTGGTTCCTTTGAAAAGTGGTTGGACATTTAGCTAGAGAAAGCTGTTAGAGATGAATCAACAACTATATTCTAAACAGCATCTCCACAACTGGAACTTGAAGGGAAGAGAAGCCCTGAGAAAGGTCTCAGACAAGTCCAAGGATTAAAAAGTAAACAGATATTTAAAGACGTGGGGATTTTGATAGTTTGGTTACAACACTTAAATTGTACTTAGGATATTTTTGTCTTTATTATTTGATAATATGCTAATAATATACTGAGAAATTTTCCTGATTATAATCCAAAGCAAAATTTAATGTATGTGCTGTTACTGAAGTCCATTTAAAATGCACCAGTAGTATATCCTTCCTACCAATACTAATACCTTGTAAGTGGCTCTGCTATGGCATTTCCTCTGTAGTATGGCAGTGTTGGTGCTCTTCAGGTGGTAGTGTGGGGTGAACAAGCCTCGCCAGAACTTCCTTAAAACAGCTACTGATGGAACTATTATGTTCACATAATGAGGATGTTGGAGAAAGAAGAGTCAAGGTAGTATTGCATGACACACATCCTAGTCTTTTCCTCTCATAGCTATAAGGCTCAACATTACCTTTCACTTGGAAATGAGAAAGGGAGAACACCTGTTTCCCACTATTCCAATGAGAGAGTTTTCAAAATTCTGTTTGCCTAAGCCTGGTGGGCTTTATGATGGCTGGACCCCTGACCAATAGGTCAGAAAGTAAATTTGTTTCTTTCCTTCACAGGTTCCTCTTTATAAAAAAGAATGCAAAACCATAATTCTTAAGAGTTCCTCAATTGTTCTTACTTCCATATTTCTCTAGTAAGGATTTAAATATTTAATTTTGTATACTGCTGGAATGAACAGCTTTCAGATACTATATTTACTCAGAATATTTAAATGCATCAAGTGCTGACATTATTAGAAAGGAGAAAAACTCAACATTTTCAGATAGAAATCATTATAAAATATGGCATGAAGTTTCTTCCCTAAAGAGTGCTACTGTATAGTGACATAATTTAACTTTTTTCTTAGAGACTTATTGTCATTTCTATGAGTGAATCTATTATTTATATAGTAGTGTCATGTTGCCTCAGAAGCTCATAATTATTCTTGATGCTGTGGCCTCTGTCCAATCTACTTTCCTTGGTTGTCATATCTTAAGTCTCCTTTTATATTTGCCTAGATCTGTAAATTTGAGAGAAACCAGATAATCAAGTGTTCTGCAATCACTATGCTGAATTATATACATTACTTCTCATTCCTTGCTCTCCTTACCTAGCCATTGCGGCCTGAGGCATTCATGGCCTTGTAATGGGAGGTGAAGGCTGAGAGAGCCCAGGAAGACTTTCCAAGGCTGAACAGGACATTGATATATAAAGGAAGGGCTGTCAGTATGCATGACACCTTTAAATTTAGTAACAGTTTCAATGTACATTGGATAAAACTATGAAAATAAATACGGTTGCATCTGCGCTTAAACCATTCACAACTCCAGATGAAGGTACTCATAAAACATCTTATAGGACTTTAGTGTTAACCCAGCAAGGAGGAAAGAGAGGCCTGTTAGGTGGAGAAGAGCTTCAGAAACTGTCTCAATACCAAGGTTGTCCCATATACCTGAAGGACTTGTGTGGGTACTAGGTGGTACCTGGGAGACAGAGACCTGTGACTTGAGACATCAGTGGCATTTCTCTTCAGTTCCTGCTATCTCAGGAAGCAGAGGAGAGGTAGTCATCTGGATGGTGTGGGTTTGTAAGTTCTGCCACTTCTGCTGAGGGAGGAGAAGCTGTGGAATTTTATGCACACAACCAAAACACTTACTCGGCTTATAAAACCGGTAAAAAAGACAAAGAGTGATAAATTTTACCTTGTTTTTCATGGAAAATGCTTTTGCCAAAAATAGAAATACTGATTTATAAATGGATCCTTTTCAGAAAGATTCTAAATCTGACCTTTGAAACTCAGAATGTATTTCTTGTAGACATGGTACATGTTATAGCTAGGTCACAGGAACATGTGAAGTATCCCACAGTGGCCCTAGAATCATGCCCATCATAGTCTCCATAGAGCCATGGTACCCAAGAGCCTCTTCAGCAGGTGGTAGGTGGCTATGAAGAGGAGACATCGTGGCTTACAGAATAACAGTAAAATGAGTGAGTAGAAGTCGGTCATTATTCAACTGATAAAATGTGAGGCTAGCAAAGGACCTGATGGAAAGTGAAATCACTTATTGAAGTGGTTCCAGAGGGCGCAACTAAGAACTAAGAACAAGAGGGAAGTTAACAGCGAGGAGAGTTAGTCTCCACTTGAGGAAGAACATCCTAGCAATCAGGACTGTCTAAAAATAGAACAAGCTGATTGATTTGGTAATGAAACCTCTGTCACCCACCATGTTCCAGCAGGGGTAAAAGGACCCTTCTACCAGGACTCTCCAGAGAGGAGCTGTGAATTGGATAGAAGGTTATTATAGACGACCACTTCTTTTTCTTTTAACACAGTCCTTTTTACTTGGAAAAGACAGTATAAGATAATTCAACAGTATTGAAATAATTTAAACACAGTTAAACAACTATACTTTTCCAGTTCTAATACAGCATAACCTTTTATTCTATTATTATGTTCCTCAATAGCATACACATAATTCCTTTAAAAGGACAAACTTAACTAATAAACAAAAAGAAAATTTCCCATTCTAAAGAACATAACATTAACTTACTTGTCTGTTTGTATACTTTTAAATACTGATAATAATAAGATAGTTAGTGGTATATTTATGTAGTTCTTTGTACAAATGTTTAACAAGCATATTTGAAACATGTAGGTAGCTTATACAGTTTAACTTTTTCATCATTTCAAGATTTGGGCTTTAGTGTGTCTGCACATACTTTAGTGTGTCCTTAAGGATTATGCGGTGCTAAGTTCTTTTGACTTTTATAATTAGTGTGTTGGAATCCCAGTTTTTTCTACCCTAGAGTGGACTTTATTTTTTACAATTAACTCTGAGTGTGACTGGGGGCAGGCTGGCGAGGCAAGTCTTCCAGTTACCAGGGAGCCTGTGACTTACTCTTTGTGCTTTTCTTAGGTCACCAATTCTCAAAGAATTTGAGTGTAATTAAATACACTTCATAATAAACTAGGCTGAACATAATTTAATCTTTCCCTGAAGGTACTTCAGAGTCTTGGAGTGCTTTAGGGTCATGATGAACATCAATTACCTTCTCACAGTGGGCGTGTAGAAGGAGATAGTTAATAGAGTTCCGTTTGATCGAGTCCTAGGTGACCGGACATGTGTTCTGTTATTACAGGGAGTTCAGCGTCCAGGCTTTGGAGGCAATGCTTAGTGTTATATTCTCAGGCAGGAGAGAATGGAATAAAGATGACCTCTTTGGCTTTGAGAGGCTGTCAGTTGATGAGGATAATTCACATGTATATGGTATATATGACACTTTTTGGTTTCCAAAGTACTTTTACACCCTTTGTTTCACATTACTTATTTTTACAGGTGAGAAAAATGGAGCTCTGGAATCTTGGGATACTTGCCTAAGGCCAAACAGTATATTCACCTGACTCCAAATTCAGTGCTCTTTTTAGTATTCGAAAGGATACCAAGTATTTGCTCACATTTATGATGTTCTCTGTGCTGTATATGTGGTGATTCTTTTAATCCTCACAATGTCCCTGCGAGTAGAAAGATAGATGCCAGTTCTTTGGTAGTATTATGATTCCCATCTTTAGAGATGAGGACACTGAGGCACAGAGAGGTTAGGGCACATACTAGTGAGTCCCAGAACTGAAATCTGAATCTAGGAGCTTGGGCTTCAAAGCCCAGGCTTTTTGCCATTATGTTACACAGCTACTTAGTGAACAGATACACCAATGTTAAGCAGAAGGAGAAAGATGTATCTATACATATATTCCCATCTGCAAAGACCTCTGTCTGTATGGGAGGTCTGGGATAATCTGAATAAGATTTTGGACCCAGATCTGCCAATTTGAGAACTTGGGTCTGTTACTTAACCCCTAAGCTTCAGTTTCCTCATCTCTACAATGAAAATATGGAACATCTAATGTTCTTCTAAGACTACATTGCATAGTCCACAACCTTTATTGTTTCAAATGATTGCTGTTATATTTGTTATTATTGTTCTTCTTTCCTTATTTTATGCATGCATTCATAATGGTCAAAACAATATTAAATTTTTTTCAAGAATTAGGTATTTGTACCCATTGTATTAATGTGCATGTATTAACTGGATGTAAATGTCTTTCTTGAGTCGCTAATAAATCTTAAAATTACATTTGTTGATATTATTATATCTACCTGTACTTGACATTACTTATAATTTTATTTCATTAGATAGCTAGCAAGTTATCTGAGAACTCAAAGTAATCACCCCAGTTATTTGCCATAAAACTTTGCTATAGCTGCTAAGGTAGAGGTTTGAATTTAAAAGCACAATGAGAAATGTTGATTTCAATGGTTGCGAACATATCAGTTATGGAAGTGACACAGAACTCGTTAAAATACCATAGCTTCTAAATGGCAGAAATTTATTTCTTCCAGTTCTAGGGGCCTGAAAGTTCAAGATCAAAGCGCTGGCAGATTCAGTGTCTGGTGAGGATCCATTCTTTGGCTCATAGATGGTGCCTTCTCACCGTAACCTCACATGGTGGAAGAAGACAAAGCAGCTCCTGGGGCTTCTTTTATAAGAGCACTAATCCCATTCATGAGGGCACCTTCCTAGGGTCCCACCTCCTAACACCTGGGGACTTAAGATTCAACATATGAATTTTGGGGGGACACAAGCATTCAGACTATAGCACACAAAATGACCATTTTAATTTTGTCTGTACACACAATGCCTCGTGCTTCCATTCATATTCTATTTCAACTATACTTATTTGTGGAGTTTTTTTGTTGTTGTTCAAATGATCTTCTCAGTAACTATTCATTTACCACCCTTTAACGTTTTTTTCTTGACATTGTGTATCAGGCTATAAACTCTTTGTAACTCAGGCACTGTGTTGGCTTAACTAATGGTACCTATTTAATAGATGAAATTGATTGTAACTGCTTCATAGTTTTTTTACATTTTTAGCAAACTTTACCCTTTTATAAATAAAATAACCTCAAACTTTTAATGTTCTTTTCAGTTCTAAATAGGTCTTTTTTCATTTTTCTTTGCAGAAAATTATAATACTACACATGCGTTTTCAAGCTATGCATATTTATTCTTCATTTTTCATAGGACTTTTTATTCATTTTTTTCAGTACCTTTTACTTTGTTTATTCCATGTATGCTCTAGGTTTAGAGAATATAATAGGGAACAAGACAAAATTTCTACCCTCAGGGAACTGTGCTTCTATACAGATGATGACAGTGATAAAAGGAGCAAATAATGATTTGGGACCTGATTCCAAAGGGATATTTCTGTGACACAAAATATTCCAACCAAAAACCATCCTTTTTTACTACAGAAAACATGAAGGTTGAATCACATCATTTCATCACGCATCTACCTGTAATGAAAAGCACAAGTAGTGACTGCAAGCACTACAATAAGCTGCTTGTTGACTTTCTTATTGTCTCCCTTCTTATCTCCCCTTTTGTCTTTGTCTCATTCTCAGTTTTCAGAGCTTAGTCATTGTTTCCTAATCCTCTCCTAAAATGTAATCAGGCAATCTAAGGACAGGAGGCACAGGTTGTGTTTGAACTGCACCAATATGATACATGAAGGAGGCTGTTAGGGGGGGTTCTGCTCAATGTGTGGTCAGGTCTCATTTAAGGCAGCACTGACTAAATTTGTGCTGGTTGAATAATATGGCTCTGCAGGTCACTGTCCCTCTTTCCACCTCCATTTTCTCATTATTACTAAAAGAAGTTGAAATAACCTGATTTTCTAAAGTCTCTGCCAATACTACAATTTTGTGATTCATTTGTTCCTAAACACTTGAGTGTACTTTTTCTCAATAAATGGAAATATATTTTCCAATGAGGCTGGAAATATATTTTCCAATTATCCTCTCCCCTGGTTTATAACTTATCATCAATGTGTTGGGACTTCTAACACTGTTGCTGCTCTAAGCCCATCAAGAGGTTAATTACCTGTGAAGAATGAGGAACTGCTGGAGGAGTGCTATACACTTTCAAGAGAACTTGGGAGTCATCTCTTTGGTAATGTGAATCAATGTCCCTCATGGATCTAGTTGCCAAGGGGAGGAATAACAGCACTGGGTGATACAAACTTGGAAAAAGACAAGTTGCTGATAGAGTTGAGTGCAATCAAGCTCATCAGGATTATCTTCCTTCTCCTAGAGGCTCCCCAATCAGAGCACAGATAATACTGTTTTAAAAACCCAACTGGATAAGCTTGATGTGGTGGCATGCTCCTATAGTCCTGTTACCGGGAGAAGGGGTGCAGCTCCCAGTGTGGGACGACAAGTTGATATTGACAATCATGTTCTTGTGTTCAGATTTGGAAAGGATTCGCAAACAGACACACAGAGTAGCAAGAAAAAAAAAAGCAAGTAGCTTTATTAAGCAAAGAATAGTACACTTTCAAGAAGTGAGCAGAAACAGCATATAGAAAGCCACAGCCAACTATTGTTGAACTGAAACTTTCATTCCTAGGGATACTGAGGGGTGTGTTTTGGGATGGTCTTTTCCTAGAAATGGGTAGTCTTAGTGCTAGATTATATTACTCCTCCCTCATGTGGGGAGGAGGAGTTTTAGGCCTTATAGGGCCATAGCAGTTCTGTCATGGTGTCAGGTGCATGATGGGAGTGGGAGGCTCCCCTAGGGTAATTTTATGTTAATAGCATTATGATGAAGGTAAAAGTAGGTCATAATTATTTTGGATCAACCTTGGCTATTAATGTTCATGCTCCAGGTGGTCTTTAAGCCAGTTTCTGCCTTGATGGTCAGCTCCCAAACATAAGCATTCTAGATAGATGGACCACTGTGCTGCAGGTGTATCTGGTGCGAGTCTAACAGATAGGTGTGAAATTTCCTCCAGCTAGGCCATCTTGCTTGCGTGCATGGTTTTGCACCAGCTGCTGCAGACATTAATGGGAGTGGAACTTTCCTACAGCCTTAAAGTTTTTCTAGTTTCCTGTCTATGCTATCAGTCCCAGTTGCTTGGGAAGCTGAGGTGGGAGGATCTCGGAGTCCAGGAGACCAAGGCCAGCTTGAGCAACATAGTGAGAACCCATCTCCAAAAATAATAAATTAAAAAATAAAACCAAAACCACCTGGATTCTTTAGTGTTCTCCTAAGAATCCTGAATAGTTCCATTCTAGTTGTTTGTTTTATCTTCCTCTCCTGTAGTGGGTAAAGGTTCCAAACAAAGAAAAAAATGAGGAGTTTATAAAAAAAATTGAATTGCCAACAAAAGCCACTTTCAGTTGACCAAAGGGTACAAAGTTTCAGTTAGGCAGGAGGAGTAAGTTTTCAGAATCTACCTTACAGGATGATGATTATTATTCATTATTAACCATAGTCAATAATAATATATTATAAATTTCAGAATTGCTATTAGCAATTTTTATTTATGAAGGAGGCTGTAAGGGGGAATCCGCTCAATGTGGTCAGGTCTCACTTAAGGCAGCACTGGCTAAATTTGTGCTGGTTGAAAATTCCTAATGCTATCACTGTAAAAAATAAATTTATGAAGTGATGGATATGTTAATTATCTTGATATAATCATTTTATAGTATATATATCAAAACATTGTACCCCATGAATTTATGCAATTATTTGTCAATTTAACATAAAATTTTTAAAAAGCCATTTTCTTTCCTACTATTTTCCATTTGGAATAGAACAGCCCCAGACTTGCTTAAGCAGACTTAAGCACTGAAGTCCCAAAACTCTGCCTCACTCAGCAGCTCTGGCCTGAAGAGTAAGTACTGCCATGATTTTCTATGATACACCAGACAGGAAATTCCTGCTGCATATAGGAAAAGCAATGTGTTCAAACACACACACATACATCCCCCCAAAATACACATACACACATCTGCACACACATCCACACGTATACACATACACACATACATACACACATACATGCCATACACATGCTTACACATCATATATGCATATATAGACACACACAGTTATCTCCAGGTATATCTGTTTCCATGCTTCCTTTCAGTAAAGCACCTAGAAAAAGGAGAGAGATATCTAACCAGCTTTTTGGTGGTTATCAGGGACATCATAGATGGGATTCTCAAGTTATTACACTTGATTTTACAAAGCAGTTTGTTGGTACTTTCAAAATGGTGTTGCTTTTTAGGTAGCCCCACTTGTAAATACAAGCGCAGGAAGAAAGCAGATTGGATGTCACTCAGAATATTTTGTAGAAAAGGGACATCTAAAACAATGCCCTCTTTACACGCTTCCCCTTCCATTTTTGGTTCACAACATGATGCTGAGCCAGGCTGGTTATATTCCATCAACAGGACGTTACAACTTGTGAAAAATTATTCAGCCTGCAGTGTTAACCAGGTACTTACTTAACCATTTCTGAACTTAGTTGGTGCCCTATGGAGAAATCTAAAGTTAGGAGTTTTGTCTGTCACTGAGACAGAGACCCTTACTAGGGAAACTTTGAACTGTGAATTCAGTTGGCTTTCTGTACCACCTTGCCCCTGGAGTTGAGCTTAGAATCCTGTCTCCATTTTTTTCTTGCTGTGACTTCAAAGTTATTTCAAGAATGATTTCTTTGTTTAGTGTCAATCGTACCTCAAGTCATAGGGAAGGAGGGACCCCGAAGAGATAGACATTGCATTAGTCCTTTTTTTTGTTTAAGTAAGCCCCTAAATTGATATGTATCATATTCATGGAAAATTCATCAATATTGTTTTACTGTATCCTATCTGGTTATTTTTTATTTTAGGTAACCGCTCTGATACCGTATACACAAGTCCCTAGAGCTTGAAAATAAACTAAAGAGCTAATGTTAATAGTTCTCAACTCTCGGTCATACTGGACCCCAATGATACATAATCTACAGGAGGTGCCTTGATAAATTCAGTTTTGATGGGAATGCCCCATATATTTGTGGATTATCAGAAGCATAACGGGGTTAAAGCGACATATGAAATTACAACTTTTTTTTTTTTTTTTTGAGTTGGAGTCTCACTCTGTCGCCCAGGCTGTAGTGCAGTTGCATGCTCGTGGCTACCCCAGAATCAACCTGCTGTGTGCCGGCAATCCTTCTGCTGCAGCTTTCCAAGTAGCTGGAACTACAGGCACGCACTACCATGCCTGGCTAATTTTTTATTTTTATTGTAGAGACCAAGTCTCGCCAAGTTGCCCAGGCTTGTCTTGTACCTGCAGGCTCAGGCAATCCACTCGCCTCGGCCTCCCAAAGTGCTGGGATTACAGGCTGAGCCACTGAGCCTGGCCTGAAATTACAAATTTTAATGCCTTATGTTTTGTTTAGTGAGGATTTCTGGCAAAGGGTTTTTTTTTCTTTTCAGTCTCCTGGTTGCTATGACAATACTGGTTTTGCAGAGCTATGGTGACCTCTATAAATACCAAATAAAGTTAGGTATGATAAAAGCATGAAAGGATCATAGATGTCATGTGTATTCTAAACACAAATATATGGACTAAATTTATATACATTTTTGTTTTTATTCCTTATGGTACTGTATCCCTCGCGTGCATGTGCACGTGTGTGTGTGTGTGTGTGTGTGTGTGTGTGTGTGTGTGTGTGTGTGTGTATGTGTGTGTGTGTGTTTCATCATTTATTCCGGGCTGCTTGTAGGAAAAAATGCTGATTCATAGTGTCATTTGTTTTCCCAGGGAATTTCAGAATCTGTTTAAATTCATTTTTTCTACAACACAGAGTTTAATCCCTCTAGATAAAGCTTTATTTTTTCCTCTTGCAGACACAAGGCACTTTGCTGTTTTTATGCTAATAAATGTCAGACTAGCCTCAAAGAATTAGAAGAAATGCCAGTAATTTCAGAGGGCTCTTGAGCATGATATTTTTTTCCCCGTTTCTTAACATATTGTACTTTTCAGAGTTTAAGTTTTTGGTGCATGTAGGTGGTTTTAGAAGATTCTAAGATTTTTACTGGTAGCATCCAGACAATCTTGTCATCACCTGACATATATCATATCATATCTATGTGGTAGACCCTGGTGGACATTTTCTCATCATGAAAGTTGAAAGTTTAATTTTGGAGAGGAAGAGGTTTTTCAGATATTAAGTAGGTTTTGCTACAATCAGACGAGATGGTACTTTCAATTGAACATTTCTTGTAGACTGGCCAGCAGACAGCTTGGCCTCCTGGTTGTAATTACATGCCAATGGCATGGTGGTTATTATTTTAGAAGCCGAGTTCATCCCGGATTCTCCAAGCATGTGGAGTAGTGCATTCTGATTGTTCACATTAAGATTGTAATTCCATCCAAGGTTTATAGTGTCATCGAAGAAACTAGATGGAATTACAACCCCATGCACATTTTGGAAGACTGCATTATTTATTGAAATACTTGATAAAGTTAAATAATTTTATAAATATGTTCAGAGTTCATGGGACTTAGAGCCATAATCCTGACCACATAGAAGGCTCTCAGTAAATATTTCTTGTTTATTTGATGGACTTTATTTTTATCTTTAAATAAGCTGTGTTTAAAAATTTCTGGAGAGATTATACTTAAATATTTGTAGGACTTTAAAAATCTTGCCTTGCATTGCTCTTAAGTCCTTCTGCTTGTTATTGATGGAACAATTGACTCCTCGTATGAATATATTATTTAACCTTTTCTGTTTCTAGCCTAGATTACTGAGTGGCTCTAGTGGCCACAGATCTTTATTTCAGGGACATCTGCATGTCCTAAGTAATTCTTTCTATACAAATATCTCTTTTTAGCATAATCCTCCTAAAGCCTGTTTGTTGCATGTCTTTGAGATGACCCCTATGAGGTGAATAATTATACAACCAGAAACTTTGGCTGTCTGTTATAATATTGGATGGGTACCTCTCTTATTGGTCTTAATTAGGACAAATACTGTTAAAATAATTCACTAATTCAAGATGCATTACCAGATTTGAAACGCCCTCTGGTTCTCATACCTCTGGAGATACTACTTGAGAAAGGTATGTATGCTGTCTCTGGTAGGAAGAAAATATCTAGAAGGATATATTTTATATTTTAGACTTTGTGTTATATGTTTTAGGATGAGTATATACAATCTGTGTAACAATGTATTATTTAAAACTGTATTCCCTTTTCCATTATGCCCTATAAGATGTAGCATGAAGGAACTAAAAGACAATATATTTTGAGTAATGTTTTTGAATTTACATTTTTGTGAATTTGCGTGCATATATGGAAGATTCTTCAAAAAAGACAGAAATTTCAATTAAGAAAATTCTGTATTAAAACATTCTTTTAAATATCAGAAATATTTTAAAAATATATGATATCACATTAATCATATGTTATTTATATTTTTTGTCCCTGTAAATATTCCATTTTGAAAAACAGGGATCATAAATAAATACGCCAGTACAGCTAAAGTTGATGCTTATTTTTCTTAAAAGAATTTACTGAAAAATAAAATATCTTTTTGTGAGATTGTATTTTTGTTGAAGGGCCTGATAAAACCTGGATTTAAATTAAATTAAATTTTACAGTTTAAATAATGAATAATGACTGATTCTTCTGTTCCTTGATTTGTTTCAGTATAGATTCTAACTTCTTTTTATTACCTGTAAACATTTTATGTTAGCTATATAAATAATTAGGCTCAGATTTAACAAAATATAACACTGAGAAGCCGTGCCAGTAAAATAATAATAATGTTCTCTTCTTCAGATTCTAATAGATTCGTTTTTTAAGAAGTTGGCTTTACAAGTGTTTCTGTGTGTGTGTGTGTGTGTGTGTGTGTGTGTGTGTGTGTGTGTGAGAGAGAGAGAGAGAGATGTGGGTGCAGCAGCAATATTGTGTATTCTTTTCAGAGTGTGCAAGATGCCTCATGGTCTGTAGGTGGGGGAAACTACCTAAGGTGGCCTCACTAGTTACTCATTCATTTGTTTCTCCCCAGAAAGGGAAAACCCAGTGTTCCACACGCCGCTCATTCTGAATAATGAGAGCAGGGGTGCGGGTGGGGGTGGGGTGTGAGGATGTCAGTGTCATTTGGCAAAAGCCTTCATTTCAGAAGTTTAATGAAATGCATTTTATTCCTTTATCATCAGTATGTATGACAAACTAATATATAAATGGCACTAGTAATCAAAATGCAATACTACCATGGAAAAAATTTATTAGACACTTACAGGTTGACCTGATATAATGGCAGTGAAAGCAATTAAAGCCTTTCCCACATAAAAAGTAATAAATACTTCCTGGAGCCAGAAATGGAAGGGTGTGTGTGTGTGTGTGTGTGTGTGTGTGTGTGTGTGTGTGTGTGTGTGAGCTGTTTGTAAAAGTTATCAAATATGATAGTTCATTGACCATTTCCTTTGTTTTCCTAAAGAAAATTTTATTCAGCGGTGCTTCTGATCTATTCTCCTTAAAGTTGCTATCACTTTTAGAATTTGAAGGTGAATTAACAAAGACTCCTTAATTCTTTTTAAGAACACCCCTAATTTAAGTAAGGAGACATTTAACTTGCTAATAAGATCCTAAAATTTTATAGGTTATATAATACATTCCAGGAAATTGAATGATATATTCATTAAGAATACATTATCTCTATTACCAAAAGACTAAATGATTGAGGTTTTACTGAATACTGAATGCTCAGGAAGTATAGATAAGGAATGTCACTGGTCTGCCCCACCAGGAACTGTTGAAGTCTGAGGCCTATCATTAACTGTTGTGTGGCCTTTGGCAAATAACCTAAGTTCTCTCAGTCTTGGGAAAATGAGGAAGTTAGGTCATATGAGTGGTTTTCAAATGTGGCTTCAGAAACCCCTGGACAGCTCTAGGTCTTCCAACAGGCCTCCATTGAATTAGCTAAGGGCTTGGGTGGGTAGTGGGAGGAGCTGAGACCTGGGCATCTTTATATTACAATAGCTATTAGGCAATTTCAGTTCACAGGACCACTGTGACTCTTAAGTCTCAATAAGTCCCTAGAAAACATCACCCTTGGTTCATAAAAAAGCAATCCAATTCAGAATTAGGCCTCCCATAAGTAATCTGATAAAGAAAACCTTAAAATGAGACTGGGGTCAAGGATTTGATCATCTCCAAGGACTATTGCTTGCTCCCTGTCAGAAAAGTCTGAGACCTTTCTAAAATAATAGAGATGAGATCTGAGAAATGTTATTTCTCAGATGATCAGATGGTAGACATGTCTCCTTTGAAAAAACTGAGAAGATAAAGAGTGGCAATAGTCCCTGAAGTTTGGGGGATGACTTCTAGATATTCCTGCACATTTGAGCTATGAATGTGGGCTGGATTTGTTGGCCCCATAATCTGCCTCTGAAAACAAACAAACGATGAAAAAAGTGGCCATTTTCTGTCAGCATGCCAGACCAAAGGAGGGGCCAGGAGAAGAACCATGCACCATGAACTGCGCCACTGCCAGAGGCGCTGACAGCTCCTTGGCATCAGATGCATGACCTCAGTCCCTGCAGCTTGGGAACAGATAATATCTCAGGGGACAGAAGATGGGGGGCAGAGGAAGAAAGGAAAGTTGCAGGAATCCTGGAGTGGTAATACCCATGGTGGCAGCAGAACAGTTTGCCAAGAAGAAAACTCTCTGGTTAACCCTCTGGCACTAGTTGCCAAGCATGTTTGTACTAGAATAGGGTTCAACGATTCAAACAGAGCACTGCCTGTTTTTAAGGACTCATATGAAAGGCTTGTTTGTCCCAAGCCTAAAGACAAGAGTCTGTCTGTCATAAACACTTTCAGGTTAGCCCCAAAACCTCTTGAATATAATCTTCAAAACATGGAAGACAAAAGACTCAGGTCTTCAGCTTTCTGATGAGGAGTGAGAAATTTTTCTTCTGAACATCTCTGCCTTATAAATATTAAGGAGGGTTCAATGTCAAAAGTTCCTGCAGGGTAGTTAACAGAGGTGGAAAGTTGAAATAACCTTAAAGGCACTGAAGCTGAGAAACTGCCCTCTTTATCCCAACAGCCACAGTTAGCTTTGGAAGCCTGTCAATGGAGAAGCTCAGGGCTGTCAATTTAGAAAGCAGCTGTGTGCTAGCCCATTGGGCGTCATCACTGTCCCACAGCCTGTCCCAGTCCAAGGTGAAGAAAGCTACATTTTGCTTTAAGCTAGGCTAACATATGGGTGTCTAGATTTGTATTCTATACACATGAGAAAGTGACTGGTTACAAAAGGAGTCTTTAGTAAATAACCTTTTTTTTTTAATGGCCAGATGGAAGAAAGCAAAGGATGTCTTTTCTCTAGTGTTTTGGAAACCTGGATCTCATCAACTTTCTGGTTGGTTTTGGTTGTCGAGGTTCCTTATGCCAGAGAAACTGTGAGCCAGGTTTCTGAGGTTCCTCCTGACCCATGTTGGCAGCCTCTTAAAAATAACTGTCATTCCAAGTTCAGCTAAAATATATAACTCAACAAATAAATACATATAAAGTATATGAATAGAAGTAGGAAAGTGAGGATTAACAGACCGAAGAGTAACAGTCTTGCCATGAAAAATACTATAAAACACTCTTAGGAAGGTTCTTGCTTATGTTATTACTTGTACAGTAAATTTGGAGACTTTGATCCCTTTCTCATGGTCCATCAGTTCTCATTCTCCTGCTGGGAGGTTTCAAGTAGCTGATCCCTCGCAAATTTTCTCAACAAAAACTTCTGTCATATTTGTCATTGACCTTTCCTCCTTCCTTCCTTCCTTCCTTCCCTACCTCCTCTTTTCTTTTCATTCTTTCAGTGGATTCTCACTCTGTCGCCCAGGCTGAAGTGTAGTGGCACAATCACGACTCACCCCAGCCTCGATCTCCTGGACTTAGGTGATCTTTCCACCTCAGCCTCCTGAGTAGCTGAGACTACAGGTGCATGCCACCACACCTAGCTAATTTTTGTATTTTTTATAGAGAGAAGGTCTCACTATGTTGACTAGGCTAGTCCCAATCCTGGGCTCAAGTGATCCTCCCACTTCGGCCTCCCAGAGTGCTGGGATTACAGGCATTAGCCACCATGCCCAGTGTCATTTTATGGGCAGTGTATGTGAATGTGGCTAAGAGTCCTGAACTATATAATTTATATGATTTTCGCTGATCTTGGGGATGAAAAAGAATAACAAAGGATAAGAGAAGATCTTCATGTTAGACCCGACATTGTGTTCAGATACAGATGTTAGCAGGCTTGGGGGCATTCTGAAGGAGAACAGCTGCTAACAGAGACCGAGTTCCAGATTCAGTTCTGGTTCTTTACCTTGATTGCTGCCTTATGTCAAGGCTCTTCCAGAAATTACAGTGAAGGCAGAAAGATGACATTGACAGCTGTTTTATGGGGAGTTATTTATTGCAGAGTAGCTCTCATTTTCAAGGCTCTCCAATATTCAGAAGAGTAGGTATTGGTGCTTTCATCGTACCTCTTTTCCTCCCCAGCTTCTGGATCTGTCCTGCATATATTTCATTTGGCATTTAAGTGCATGGTTCTTAAAATTGCTGATAAATAATCTCCATTGCGCATTTTGCTGGCACTGTGGCCTCCCTGTAAATGCTCTCTGTATGTTCCTAGGAAGTTGCATAATTGCAGTTACTCTAGTTTACTGTGCAATATGCTCGGTGACTAATGGCCTAATCATGACTTGAAAAATATATAAACAGTTCAACAGAAGCAATTGATTCACTGAGCTGTTTTCATTTAGACAAGGGTGAGCTAATGGGAATAAAAAAGACGGAGGTGTGCAGCAGCGTCTTTGATGTATTGAAGTTAGAGCATTCCCACAAATCCCGTGCATTATTGCTCACTGATGGCGGATCCTTTTTCATATGCATGAGGCAGGAGTGCCAAATTGTCGTCCTAATTGGCTCTGACTTGGTATTCCTTAATGTTCTTGTTGCACTTGTTACAACTTTTTTTCCTTTTCTCTAAATACTACTGATGGTGGCAGCTTTGGGGAGGCTGCCTGTCACGTGAGCCCTTGGCGTCACCCTACACTGCAGGCTTGAATGGGGCTCTGGTCCTGCACTCTGGTTTCTTGGGATAGAATGACAGTGGAGACTGTTTGTGCAGCGAGCCTGCCTGGCTTACTTCAGGAGTGTTGTTGATTGACACAGATTCTTGTTCTCTTGTCCTCACTGGCACTTTTTCCTCCAAAATGTCTGGTTAAGAGTAACAGAGGTAGAGACAACCGTGATTAAATGTGTAAGAGATGATCCAGGTGTCTGCATGGAGCACTGTCCTATTGAGAGGGAGGAGTAACAGTCATCATGGTCACATCTCCTTTCCTTTGGAATTAATTAGCTAGCCCCTAAATTCTGCATCCCTCCCACCCAGACTTTTCCCATCCACAATTTTTTGTCTCTTAGTTCAACCACTAATTTTAACCCAGTCACTATCTTAAGTTTTTTAATTTTTTGATGAAATCGCTCAATCTCTAGAAGCTAATATCTCATGAGTGTAATAATTCCAGCGATTCCCAAAGAAATAATGAATGATGGAATATTATACTTTCTAAAATAATGAAATGGTGAGACACACACCCTTTGAGTCTTTTGGCCTGTTCGATATCCCACATTCATGGCAATACTTAAGCTTCTTTCTAGCTGCTTAAAAATTATGTGGCCAGCAGACTGCCTTGTATATAACAGTGACTAACACCCATGAGTTGTACTTGTTTTACTTTAAGTTTTAAGCTGCTGGAGCATAGGGTAGTGACTGGTTTTCAGTGCTTTCTGGAGCCTGTCCCTCACTTTTTCTCGAGTGACACCTCACTCCAATGTCAGAGCTGCCCTGAAGGATCTGATGAATGGACTATACGTAATGATGTTTACAGCTTATCATCTTCCTAGAGTAATGTATGCTTCAGAAAAAGAAGCTGAACCGTGAAATGAATGTGAATTTATTTTGGAATTCAGGACGTTGTGGATCAGGGAGGGAAAAGAATGAAAAGAAGGAGCAGAATGGCATGTTTGGGGCCAGGGGGCCTTTGGGCTTCTTTATCTTATTTTTTTTTTTTTTTTTTGAGTCGGAGTCTCACTCAGTTGCCCAGACTGGAGTGCAGTGGCCGCTCCCGGCCACCGCAGCCTCGACCTGCTGGGCTCCGGCGATCCTTCCGCCTCAGCCTTCCGTGTAGCTGGAACTACAGGCGCGTGCTACCACCCCTGGCTAATTTTTTGATTTATTGTAGAGATGAGGTCTCACCAAGTTGCCCAGGCGGGTCTCGAACCTGCGGGCTCAGGCAGTCCACTCACCTCAGCCTCCCAAAGGCATGGGATTACAGGCTGAGCCACCGAACCCGGCTTCTGGAGCTTCTGAAAGCAATAGATGTTGAGGTAATTAATCATCTTGTCCCAAAGCTTCCTGGTGTCTGCCCGGACACTCCACACAGGCCAGTTCTGGGGGTGTTGTCACCAAAAAAAGAAAGAAAGAAAGAAAAAAGAGCCAAGGTATGGAACAAGGAGGTAGAGCAGCAGCCTCTGATACCTTGTTAAATTTCATGCATTCTGATAGTTTCATTATTTGATTTGGATGTGAGAGACTAGGGTAAAATACACCAAAACAGTTAATAACTGAGCAAAGAAAAAAAGATGCATATTAGGCCTTGAAAAATTTGGGACACTTACTTGACTATGTGCTTTAATTTTTTTAAATAGCATATAAAATAGCAACCAGATTAAAGATTTCTTTTTAAAAGAAATTATTTTTCAAGTTAGTTGTAATAATTCCACACTAAGAACTCAAGATGGTATGCCACAATTCCTTTAACTGTAACCACAGTAAATTTATTACTATACATTAAAGTTAAAGAAGGTGAAAATTACAACAGGATGAAGCGGTACTTGCTGGAAAGCACTGATACTTTACTGATCTTCATCTAATGCCTCCATTTAACTCTAGGGATACAATACTTAATGTTAAAAGAGGAATGGTTTGAATGTACAGACATTTACTTGTGGTCTTCCATTAAGTTCTTTCCTGTAGTCTAACAGTAGTTCTCAAACTTCGGTGTACTTGAAAGTTGCTGCAAAGAGTGGTACAACCAGACCCAGTGCCTCATACCTGTAATCCCAGCATTTTGAGAGACTGAGATGGGAGGATTGCTTGAGTCCAGGAGTTTGAGACCAGCCTGGCAACATAGACCTTGACTCTACAAAAAAACCCAAAAAACAAAAAACAAAACTAACCGAGCGTGTGGCACATGCCTATATTCCCAGCCACTAGGGAGGCTGAGGTGAAAGGATCACCTGAGCCCAAAAGGTTGAGGCTGTGGTGAGCTGTGATTGTGCCACTGTACTTCGCAGCTGACAGAGTGAGACTCCAACTCAAAAAGTAATTTTAAAAAGGAGTTGTACAGTATTCACAAAATCATGTTTGTAGTATCTTATGGGAATGCCAAGGGATTTGTAGTTAATTTGGTCTTTATATGATTTTTGCCTAACTTTTGAGCTTAGTCCCTCACATAAAAACTTGTTCCACTATATTTTCCTCTCTCTTTTCCTTCTTCTCTCTTCTCTGTCTTTCTCCCTTTCTTCCTTCCTTCTTTCCATCTATCCACCCATCCATTCATGCATCTTTCTTTCTTTCCCTCTTTTCCTTCTTCCCTCCCTTCCTTTTGGTAGATTAACTCGCACAGAGTTGTTGTGAAATTTAAATGGTGATAATCTACTTGTAATTAAATTAAAAATTGCTAGTATGCTGAATATTCAGATCTCTCCGAAATAATAATTCTATAAAGGTTGGACTGAATTCCTGTCCTAGGCTTCTCCTCAGTTTTCGGTCTCTGGTTTCATTTTAGCTAGGAAAATGGACTAGCTAAAAGACAGTCATGTTCTCTGTGAGCATAATATATAAAACCATATGTAAATAATACAGTATCATTTTAGATCAAAACCATTTTCTAATATAAGGCAGAAGAGTGACAACGCTAATGATGGTATAGTACGGAACATGGTTGGTATGAATGTGAAATAAGATTTACTTAAATAATTGAAGATATTTAATAGTTGGTTAAGACTTTGACATGGATAAAAGCATGTACATTTTCTTGAAATCAAAATAAATGAAACTAGATACCCAAGAAGTCAGGTTATGAACAAGTATGGTAGTCAGTGAAAATCCTAAAAGTAATTTAAACATTGGCATTGTACTTATTTTATTTGTACCTCTGCCACAGAAGAGTAAGTTAACCTGCATTTTCACCACATGACATCAACCCTTCAACTTTATTTCTATCATTTCTGCCTGGCAAAATTAAAATAATTCAATATAAAAAAACTTTGTGTTTCTTTGCTGTTGGTAAAATTGAGTGGCAAATGAAAGAGGAATCTGAATTTAGGAGGAAAAACAGTTTGGCTAGAACAGCAAGTCTTTTTAAGCAAACAGCCACTGATAAAAGTTGCAAGAAAAAAAAAATCTCCTTCAAATACACTAGATACTTTTTAGATAACCATTTAAGTTTATAAAATTGCACAATTTCAATCACACTGTAAATACAGAAAATAGGATATAATGATTGACAAAAACAGAAGAAATTAACGGTGGTAGTAGAAAATTGTAAACAATCATCTGAATTTCATCAGTTGTCTTACTTATATTCACATCCGTCATCTAGTGAAAGACAATTGTAGGTGAATATTTATCTGCCTAAAAGGAATTTGCTGCTTGAAAGAACAAATGCTCATACTAAATTTCATGAAGAGTAACTTTCACCAGACTACTGTTTAAGTGCATCCGCCTTCACTGGTGTGAATGAAGCAAGATACAGGTAAAATGAGTAACAGAAATAGGATTTGGAAAAAAGAAATCCTAGTATACATGTTCTTTATCCCCATCTCTCTGGGGAGAAACTTCTGGAACCCACTCCAGATTCACAGATGAGGACTTGAAGAAAAATACAATAAGCAAAGGGCTGAAAAATAATTTCAGCCAAGTGTTAAAAAATCAAATATGGGCCAGGCACGGTAGCTCACACCGGTAACCCTAGCATGTTGAAAGGCCATGATTGGGGGATTGCTTGAACCCAGGAGTCTGAAAGCAGCCCATGCAACATAGTGAAACCTTGTCTCTACAAAAAAATTTTAAAAATTAGTTGAGCTTGGTGGCACGTACCTGTAGTCCCAGCTATTTGGGATGCTGAGGTGGAAAGATCGCCTGAGCCTGGAAGGTCAAGGCTACAGTGAGCTGGGATAGTCGTGATCATGCCGCCATACTCCAACTTGGGCAACAGACTGAGACCCTGACTCAGAAAACAAAACAAGCAAACAAAAAAGTCCCAAATAAGTAACAAACATGGAAGCATGTTTGACTTTTAAAAATCACATGGCTAAGCTTGGTGCATCAGCTTGGTGCATATCTGACTTTTAAAAATCACATGGCTAAGCTTGGTGCTAAGCTAGGTGGGAGTTTCAGTAACACTGATTCTGGGGAGGGGAATCAACAAATAGAAGACTCCTCTCCTCCAGAACACACATCATTGTTGCCTGTGTTCCTGCCTGGAGCTCTCTGCCTGTTTGTCATCTATGTCATCCCTAAGTTCTATGCTTGTCATCTCTCAGCACCCATCTACATTCCCTTTGCTTCACACCATATTGTTTGTTTATATATGACCCATGTTGGAAAACTCCTTTAAGGACGAAGTCAACCTCTTGTTCTTTTTTACATTTCCCATAGTACTTTGCTCATGTTGGCAACTCAGATATTATTACCTCGCTGTTTTTTGAAAAAACATTGTTAACTAGTAAGTGAAAATAAAATAACTGGAGATAAAAGCTCAGATCTGAAAGTTCATAAAATATTGTAGAAGGTGACATGAACACAGAAAAGAAACACGGTGATGTTCCCAATCTTGTGATAGGATAGAAGAAAATCAGTTACTGCTGCTGGTGTAACACTTTTCTTGGTTGCCCGAACATTCCAGAGTAGAGGCCAATTTTGTAGTTAAATCTGGTAGGAAGATGTTTCCGACCAGAACGAATCATACTGAAATTCTTTGATTACCACAAGAAATCCACAACTAAAAATTTAATTTGTGAGTTGGGAATCTGGATAGGAAACTCAATTTTATATTCTTTTTCTCTTCTTAATTTTATATTCTTTTTATAGGAAAAAAGCATCCATTCTACCACTTGTACTTCTTTCCCTTTTATAGTCGTGGCATATTCTGCCGTTGTTCATTTATTATCCCCACCACTCGATGGAGTGTGCAAGGACCATATTTTATTCACATGTATCCTCGGGGTCCTGGCCCAAAGTAGGTACTCGACAAATATGGAATGAAGAAATAAGAAGTTTCAATATTGCAAAAAACTAAAAGGATATATGAAACTAGAGCAAACCACATTGAGATACCACCTAACCCCAGTAAGAATGGACATCATTAATAAAACAAACAGCAACAGATGCTGGTGAAGATGCAGAGAAAAAGGAACACTTCTACACTGCTGGTGGGAATGCAAACTAATGCAACCTCTTTGGAAAACAGTGAGGCAGTTTCCCAAAGAACTAGAAACTGACCTTCCATATGACCCAGCAATCCCCCTACTGGGAATATACCCAGAGGAACTCAAATCATTCTGCAGAAAAATTACCTGCACACACATGTTTATTGCAGCATTAGTCATAGTAGCAAAAATGTGGAGCCAACTGTGCTGTCCATCGAAACTAGACTGGATAAAAGAAATGTAATATATATACACAATGGAATATTACGCAACCATAAAGAAGGACAAACATATGGACTTCACAGCAACTTGGATGGATTTAGAGTCTATCATGCTCAAGTGATCTATCATAGAAATAAAGAACAGAGTACCACATGTTCTCACTCATAAGTGGATCCTGAACATTTACCATAATACTATAAGAAAGGAATTGGCAGTAGTGGGATATGGCTGGAGTGGGGGAGGGCGGGGAAAACAACATCAATAAGGGTACCTGATCTCAAACCAGGCAAAGTAAGGACCAAAGGGAGACCCAAACTTTACATGTACGAAGACCACTTGTATACCTAATCCTGAATTGTATCCCACATCTTTAAAATAAAAAGTTAGGAAAAAAAGAGAAACTAGAGCAAAGACAAGCAAGAGCTACTATGCTGGTAATAGTGAGTTTTGAAAAAGGTACTATTTTGTGCATTATTTTATACAAGTGTGTTATATTATATACCTGAGTAACTTTCAAAGTAAAAAGTTATAGGATATTACATCTCATGGGTCTTAAAACCTATTGCTCAGTCCATTTAAAAGCATTCCCCTATTCTTTTTGATGAACCAGGTAAAAGTTACAAATGTAAGTTAGCAAATAATCTTTTAGAAATCCTCACTTGCATATTTTTTTCATCAAATCACAAACTTACCCACACTTACAAATGTAATTCTACCCTGTGTTAGAATTACAGTGTTGGTAGCCTAAATCAGTGTTAGTAGCCTGATTTGGGAGTCATATTGGAGATTCAGGCTTCGTGGTGTTACCTGCATTGATGTTTTCATTTCTTTTTTTTTTTTTTGAGTTGGAGTCTCACTCCGTTGCCCAAACTGGAGTGCAGTGACATGCTCCCGCCCACCGCAGCCTCAACCTGCTGGGCTCTGGTAATCCTTCCGTCTCAGCCTTCCAAGTAGCTGGAACTACAGGCATGCACTACCATGTCTGGCTAATTTTTTAAAAAATTTATTGTAGAGACGAGGTCTCGCCAAATTGCCCGGGCGGTTCTTGAACCCACGGGCTCAGGCAATCCACTCAGCTCGGCCTCCCAAAGTGCTGGGATTATAGGCCGAGCCACCAAGCCCGGTCGATGTTTTCATTTCAAATGCAGCACTTGGGAATTCAGTATTTCTGCATATTGGAGGCATACATGATAATGCACATATTTCTTTCTACCCACACTCACTCCTATCAGCTTCTCCCCAGGCAGGGCCCTGCATCTCAATTTTTAGTGCATGAAGGATCCATCTCCACCTCTTCCTGAAAACTCTCTGCCCCTTTCCCCCTCCTATGTCCCAACCCCTTCAGTTGACTGCTATCAGGCCACATTCCCTCCACCTTCATTTTAATTTGAAAATATCTGCAGGAAGAAAAGGGAGAAGAGTCCCAAATGAGTGCGGTGTTTGGTTTGGAACCTTGGCTCTTAGATCTTCAGAGTCATATGTATTTTCAGATTTTGTAGGAATATTGTGTGATTGGACAAAGGCCTTTGAAAAAAAATACAAAATTTTAAGTCGCAGCATTAATTAACATGGATAGTTGATTGAGGGTTTATTCCTACAGGTTGCAGTAAGGTTGATTTGTTAAAAAGACGTTGGCTACTTCGAGTTGCCAGGGTTGTGTATGCTAACGTATCTGGAAGCACATTCTGTAAAGTCACCAATCTCTGCAATGTGGACAGCCACCTCCATCTAGGCTTCATAGAGCTCCACTGGGCACAGCTGTCCACTAGGCGAATTGTGCACCTATGAATTTAACATCTGAGCTTGGAAACTGCAGCTTAAGCTTTCAGTATGAACAGGAGCTATGTTTCCAGTTTACTGCTTTGTTATTTTGAAATTGAAAGTCTGAGCAGAATTCAACACTACACAAAACAGGATATTTTAACATCTTTGCTTAAGTCATTTTCTTGGAGAGAACTTACTAAGGAAATTATCTGTCCCGTTAGAAGCATTGACTTCTCACTCCAGTATGGTGGCCATTGTCCAGGATCTGACTGCAGAACATCTGTTTTGTCATCAGAGCCAGGCTTCCAGTCTGTCTTCTGCCTGTCTGGTTTACACTGTACTAAATCTACTGATTGAAAGGAATTTTATTACTGAGGTCTAGGTGATAAAGTTGCAGCGAGCTTTAGAAAGTGGTTTGTAACCATCAAATAACAGGTGTTAACCTCTGTCACCTTTATAGCCGCATCATGGATGGATAGTGAGCTCATTGGCAGTGCTGGACTGAGGGTTGTTGTGGAACAGCCATGTTTCTCTTCCCTGTGGCTGGAAATAAGTGTAGTGGGGCCATTAAAAAAAGCCTGTGGTTGAATTTTTTCTTGGAGCTGTTTTAAAATGCCGAACAGACTGAGTTCCTGGGAAACGCATTTGAATGAGACCAGCCGCAATGTAAGAGTATATATATATATACACACATGTTGGAACATTTCCTTCTATGGGAGGGTTCTGATAGAGAGAAAACAGACCACTACATAAACTGACATATGCCTTAGACCGGTAAATCTCAATGGGAGGTCATTTTGCTCCCCAAGGGACATTTGGCAATGTCTGGAGACACTTTTGATTGCCACAACTAGAGGAGGGGGATAGCCGTACTAACATCTAGTAAGTAGAGGCCAGAGATACTGCTAAATATCCTACAATGTACCAGACAGTCCTCCGCAACCAAGAGTTATCCAATTCAAAGTGTCGATAGTGCTGGCAGTGAGGAACACTGCCTTAGACCCCTCCTTCTCATGGTTTCCAAGGTGATAAACCAGTCTGCCTTGATGGAGGATGAGGAGACAGGCTACAGGTCTGAATTAGAAGAGGAGGACAAGAAGAGAGATGGATAAAAAAGAGGTGGCAGCATTGCTCGGAAAGGAAGTAGTTGGGTCATATCCTATTTGTACCAAATGAATATTTGGGATTCTGTCTTGATGTATTTGGCGAGGCCAGAAAGTATATGGGCTGCTGGGCCCTGGCCTTTGTGTTAGAGGTGACCTGAGCATTTATTTTGTTTTCCTCAAAGCACCTGTGTTAATTTTCTACTGCTACTGTCACAATTTATCCCACACTTAGTTGCTTAAAACAAGCAATTTATTGTCTTACAGTTCTGTAGGTCAGAAATCCAATGCAGGTCTCATCAGGCTGAAAACAAGGTGTCAGCAGACCTGCATTCCTTAGGGCACTCTGAAGGAGAATTTGTATCCTTGCCTTTTCCAGTTTCTAGAGTCCATGTTAGTCCTAGGCTCATGGCCCCTGCCTCCGTCCTCAAAGCCAGCCACGTTGTGTCTCTCTTTCTTCTGAGTCAGATCTTCCTCTGACATTTCTTCTTCCTCCTTTCACTTCTAAGCATCCTTGTGATGACATTGGGCCTGCCTGTATAATCCAGGCTCATCTCCCCATCTCAGATCCTTGATCACATCTGTGAAATCCCTTTTGCCATGTATTCACAGTTGTGGGGATTAGGGCGCAGACATCTTTGGAGGACCACTGTTCTGCCTACCTACCACAGACTCCAGTGCATTTACTAGGACCACATTTTGCTGACTTGAGCTAGATGTAGAAAAATAAGGGTTATAAAAATGTTTTGAAAGAAGATCTTTTTTAGTGGTATAATTTCAATATTTTAGAAGTAATCTTTCTTTTAATCTAGTATTATGCAGAAAATATTTGGAGGATGTTGAAAGTAATTGTTTAAATTGGCAAAGACTCATTTGAATAAGAGAGAAAACAAGAGGGAAACAGGTGGAAAGGAAACTATAGACAAGATGTTCTAAAATTTGTATATGCAATTTAGTCCTCACTTGGAGTGAGGAGAGGGCTTGATGAAAATTCAGATTCCTGGACTCTAAAAACTTAGAGTACTTAGGTCAGAGGTGGGGCCCAGGAGTTGTGTTTTTAATGTGCTCCCTCCTGGGATGCATTTAATATAAGAGGTTCTCGGATCACACTTTGAGAAACATGGCATTTGCATTTGTAGAAATGCAAATCATTTTTTTAAACAAAAAATGCCCATTAATAAGTTAAAATGAATCATTACATAATACATTATGATGTTGGAGGTTAGAATAAACATATACTTAAGTTCTTGATGTTCTTGTCATTTCAGTTACATGTTGGGGAATATAATTTGTGTTTTGGCATATTGAAATCCTTGTCATATTCAGCCATATTCATATTCAAAATATGTAATGATTTTGACCCTTGATTGTTCTTAATAAGACTGTCATCTTTTCTGTGTGATTCACTCTTGTGTTGATATAAATATGACTTTGGCTTACTAATGTTCAGCAAGAACTAATGACTCTTGGGAATGTTAATAGACTCGCTGAGTCCCTTTTTAATCGCTTCTAACCAGGCTGTCAATTCAGATTTGTTTGGAAGCTTACAGATAACATCTATGAACTTTATAGCACATAGTAGTTGCTCAAAAAGCCTTAGAAAAACCTTAGAAAAAACTTTAGAAACAAACTGCTGAGTTTCATTTTAGTAATAGAGACTTAGAGTTCAGAATTCCCATTTGTCTGATTTCTAAGGCCCACTTTCTTTATAGAATTCTCCCTGATACCCTCTCTTGCATAAAATTGTTTCTTCTTCTGATGTTCCATAGCTCTTTTGTACTTCTCTTCTTCTGTTACTTTGTTGCAAAGAAACAGTGTCATTTGTGTACATATTCTCTTTTCTGATGGAGTGTAAACTTCCTGAGGGGGTGTGATCCAAAGCAGATACTTCATACCACAGACAAGTGCCTGGCAGCATTTTTTCAGGAGCATGCATTCAATAAGTATGTTGGTGAACTGACTAACATTCAGACAATTATGGCATCTTTTTACAGTTTTTCAAATATTATTTCTCATTTGTTTGGGCATATAAAACTTTGCAGTAACTTTTATAAAAAAAGCAAACTTGAGAATAGTTATTCACTAAGCTTTTTTATGCTAATGATGTCATACTATCAAAAATTAGCTAGAGTAAATGTACTTTAATGAGGATGACTTGTAATCTAGATTATATGTTCCACATGTAACATTGAAATAAAATGTAAAATTGAGCTGTTGGCATGTGGTTGTGGTGAGCAGAAGCAGTTATTATACATTACTTGGTAAGATTCATATTCATATCTTGTCAGTTTACTGTGAGCCAGAGATTAAAAATAACATTTGTTTCTGTTTTAGTAACTGCTTTAAAAATATCCAAAATCATTTTATTTTCTTTAGTCTGACTTCTAGTAGTGTTTTGAATATGTGGCCTTTCAAGCAGTAATGAAATGTATCACTACACTTGGCAATGCCTAACAGGACATGCTTCTAGGATCATTTTTAATGATTAAAAGTCAAATTAAGTTTTTAAAAAACTGACCCAAACTATAGATGAGCCAAGTAAACCCAGAAAGCAATCTGAGTGAAATGTTTGGTTCTTGGCTCTTTCCTTATGTTCCACATCTCTTTTCTTCCGATCTTGTCTTTCTTACCTGTTGACAGCACAAGGGAAAGGGTCCTGGGATCAGGGGGTGTAGTTTACTGATGCATTTATCACATGCCCCCTTCCTCTTTAGTGATTGTTTTGATAGTATACTGTCCTCAGCCACAGTTTTCAGTTTGGAGAGTACATTGATCAGCTCTGTGGTTTCTGGAGCCAGCTTTGGTCCCTTTTGGAGAGTTGATTGGAGGACTGAGAGAGACATCTGGGTGGGAGGGCATGAGGGATGGTGTAGACAGAGCCCAGCATGCTGGAGAGGTAGAAAGAGAGGAACTCAAGTAGTACAGCCAGGAAGTAGAATTGATAGGATTTGGTCCAAGCTCACATGTAGAGCCATGGTAAAGGCAGAAGGGCTGATTCTAGGGTTTTTAGGTTGAGCCACTTAGTGATGTTGGGGCATTGGGAACATGATTAGTGGACCCATAAAAGCAGTGGGACCCCAGAGCCTCTCTCACCACCCGTCATAGCTTTGCTGCTTTCCTTGGTCCTTTAGCTGACACCTTCTTAGCTGAGAGTCATAGCTAATGGCACCATCAGCTTTACTAGGGTAGTCAGGTGCATCAGGTGCTCAGGAGTGAGCGTGGGTGTTCAGACACCACCAATGTGAATGGGGAGTGAGATAAAAGGAAAGTGTTTGTTAATCTAGAGCTGTCCAACTCTGGACTAACATTCTACCGACTGAATATTGCTCAGTTTAGACTTCAGAAAGCAATGGGAGAAGTTCAGTGTTCACCAAATAAGATCATTTTAGCCCTTTACTATTTAATAGCAGTGATTCAGAAAACTATCTTACAGCACACCAAGGGGTCAAGGGGTCTACTGAGATGGAAAAAGAGAACAGTACTTTGTAAACTATAATTACTTAAGTGTTGTCAAAGAAAATATTTTAAATATACGAAAATGGCAACATCAGGAAATATGACTAAGGAGTCAATGTACACCACACCCTTTCCCCAACCTTTGTGGTTGTTGAAAATTTCCACCGAGAATGAAGTATGCAAAGAAGGGTAAAAGATCAGGGTGCTAGGTTTCAGAGGAAGGTAAAAATTTGGGTGATTCTCTAAGTTCAGTGATGGAGATTACAAATGGGAATCCACCACTGAGTTAGAAAGTTTGTCACAGTAATTAGATATGAGCTGGTAGAATGATTCTCCTTTCTTAACTTCTGTGCAGAAGTTTGATGTGGTAAAGAAGCAGTCTGCTCCTAGCCATGTTTCTTGCAAATACACAAGTCTTCAGTTTCCTTGGTTTGTCTGAGAGAAAGGAAGACTTTGGAGGAGAAGGAAATGCCTCATGAGTTTGACATATTATGGGCGGATTGTTGTTGCCATTGCTTGATTTATACTGTATCATTTATACAAAGTCTGTAGTGCAGTTTCTCAAAGAGCAATTAAAATGCCAAGAAAATGAGGTGGATTCTGGGTTTCTGTGTCCTGTAGTCTGTCATCCAAACAATAATATCAGTTTGTGACATTCATATTGAAAACAGAGATATACAGAAAACTTGAACATGACACGGAACTGCAGGTAGTAGATGTCAATAACAATGGCTGAGCATTTAGAAAGGTCAAAACATAATCAATAGATTGCTGAGTATACCCCAAATCCATCTTGTTTTTGTTTTTGTTTTTGCCAAAGTTAGTACACTATCCTACTTTTGTCTAAAATCAGTTCACATTAGGACAGACCTAATTCTTTTTTCTGAGAATAAGAGTACACTGGCATAGAGCTACTGGTGAACACCATTGACTGTACTATATAGACTGCTACTCTCTTTAATAATATCTAAAGCTTCTGGTTGAATGACACTGCTTTTTTTTTACTCTTAAGACTGAAAGGAAAGATGTTTAAAAATAAAATTGACATGCAAAACATGTTTGTGTTCTTGAATCCTCATCCAATTAAAGAAAAATGGAAGCAAGCATGATATTTTGTGTTTAGCACTATGCAAACTGCGTTGAGAGATCTCCAATAGTTCCTAAGGATACCTGTCATCTGCTAATAGTTGTGAGAGATGAGACTCACACAAATGAAGCAACATCCATGGGCAGAGATGCACAGGCCAGAGATCCCCCTTGAAGGGGGTCCCGGCCACAGGCACTTTGAAGGAAAGGGAGAGCTGGAGTAATTCTGGAAGGACAAATGTCTTGAACTGGGCACTGAAAAATGGTTAAGAATAATCTAGAAGGTATTCATTATGTTTTTAATTATTTTGGATTAGCAGAAAGAATGCCATATGAAGTGAGAGAAATAATGAGCAAAAGAACAGAGGTGGATAGTGAATAGACTGACCTGAGAGAGTGAAGGCTTTAGAAAGCACTTGAAAAGAAAACACCACCTTCGAGATGACTGGCATTTTCATTGACCTTGTTTCATAACTGTGCTTTCAGAGGAATAATTAGGGGATTTGGATTGGGCTGAGGGTACCTTGAATTTTGTTTACAGAACATCATTATCAGTGCTCCATCATCATGACCTTTTAAGAATCAAAAGGTTGAACTTCACAGCATCCAGCATATGTGACTTTCAAGTGAGACTTCTTTTTTCCATGTGATAACTGGTCTGCTTTGGGGAGACAAAAGAATCTTACTGATATGTATATATATTAGGGTGAGCTCTGAGACAATTCATCAAGCCAACTCCTCACTTTTGAAACAAGAAAGTGAAGAGAATATTTCATGACTTTGGAATACCTGCCAGAAGAAGAATCCAGATTACTAAAGTTTAGTAAGCTAATAATTGGAAAGGAGGCAGCATAGTGAGGAGACAGAGAATCTTTGGTGTCAGATAGAGGTTGGAGTCCTGAAGCTATCATTTACCTAGTCCTTTGAGTATACTATTTGTCTCCTCCACCTCCACTTCTACATTTATTCAAAAGAGTGTAATGAAAGTGTCCCCCACTTATGATGATTCTAAGGCTTAGAGGAGATAATGAAATTTGAGGGCTTAGCACTGAAATATTAGCTGTTATTATTGCTTATGTACATTAACACCCAAAGATAACCAGTAGTGTTTAGTAGTTTGGGAGGCATCTTTTTAATAAATAGATAGTGATAGCATAGTTGTTTCATGAATTGATTTCATGAAAAAGATCTTTCTGAGTTTCTTTTGGGGTACTTAAAAAGTTTATTCTCTTCAATTAAAACAAATCCTAATAGATTCTGAAAGCCTAGGTTGGAAGAAAGTGTTTACTAAAGAAAAGTCATAGATATATCCAAAGGAAAGGAAATAAGCATATCAAAGAGATACGTGCACCCCATGTTTATAGCAGCACTATTTCCAATAGCCAAGATATGATGTCAACCTAAATGTCCATAAATGGTTAAATGGATAAAGAAAATGTGCTACATATACACAATGGAATATTATTCAGCCATAAAAAGAAATTAATCTTGTCTTTTGCAATAACATGGCTGGAACTGAAGGAGATTATGTAACATAAAATAAGCCAAGCACAGAAAAGACAAGTGTCTCATATTCTCATTTATATGTGGGAGCTAAAAGAACTTATCTCGTGGTTGCCAAAGGCTCAGAAGGTTAGTGGGGAAGGGGGGACAAAGAGGAGCTGGTTAATGGGTACAAAAATAAAAGACAGCAGTTAGATAGTAGGAATAAGAGCTAGAGTTTAATAGCACAATAGGGTAACTATAGTTAGCAGTAAAGTATCGTATATTTCAAAATAACCAGAGAAGTAAATTTGGAATGTTCCTAACAAAAAAATTGATAAATGTTTGAGGTGATGGATATCCCAAATACCCTGATTTGATCATTACACATTGCTTGTGTCAAATTATCACATGTACCTCATAAATATGTGCAATTATATACCTATAAAAATTTAAAATAAAAAAGTAAAAAATGCACACTTTTCATAAATTCTCACCTGGTAGAATCCAAGTAAACTCATTTCTTCCCCCCACAGATAACTCTTTCCTATTGTTCCCTTATAGTTTATATCACGGTGATAGCCAGTGTGGGTAATTGGTCCTTGTTAGTCGAACCAAATGGTCCCTAGGAAAACAAATGATCAGACCTATGAAACCCAATGGCTAGAAGGAAACTCAGAGTTCTGAGCTTTTACTTCTGGGAGAGATCTGCAGAATTTAGAGTCTACTTGGTCAGCAGTTCTCACTTTGGTAACCCTCAAGACCTTTTTTGTTGGGGAGGGGTGGGCCTATGAGATCAAAACTAATTTTACAGTAATACTAAGACATTACTTACCTGTTCCATTCCCAATCTCTCAAGTGTGTAGTGGAATTTTTCAGAGGCTACGTGGCATGTGATGATATTGTACCATGAAATGTGTCAACTTTTGGAAGATATGCATAATTCAGTGAACAAGCATAATTTTACAAGCATAGTTAAAGACTCATGCAAAATATAAGGTAAGCCAATGAATTTTAATATAAAATAGTACAGCCTGGGCATGGTGGCGGATACCTGCAGTGCCAGTTGAGGCTGGAGGCTGGAGGATTGCTTTATCCCAGAGGGAGGCTGAGGCTGAAGGATTGCTTTACCCCAGGAGTTCAAGAAAGCCTGAAAAACACGGGGAGATCCTATCTCTAAAATAAACATTTAAAACAGAATATAAATAGTTCATTGATGTGTTTCAGATTCCACATTTCTACCATCCTTTAAAAAACTACTGCTTGTCAAGTTTTGGTATAATATGAAAGAATATCCACAATTAGCTGAAACTGGTGGCCAGATTTCCTCCACATACTTCAACCAAACAACATACCACAGCAAACTGAATTTAGTGGCACATATGAGAATTTAGCCGTTTTCTATTAAGCCAGACATTAAAGAGGTTTGCAAATATCTAAATCAATATCACTCTTCTCTCTTTCTTTTTCTGAAAAATATAGTTTTTTTCTTACAGATATGTTATTTTGTGTAACATGCAACGAGTATGTTAGCATTTACTGAATGTTTTTATAATTTTCTCAGTTTTAATCTCTAACATGGCACAACAAATATTTTTAAATATAACCTGCCTGATTAAAAGTTCTTTGGGGTCTTCAGTAAGTTTTAGGGGTATAAAAGGGACTTGAGACTGAAAGTGTGAGGACTACTAACCTAGTGTATTGTTTATTGAGGTGTATTCTGGTCCATGCATGTCCACTGGTTACTCCTTTCTTCTGGAAAAAGTATTCTCTGATCAAATATATTTTGGACCAAGATGTAAACTTTCTCACCTCCTAGAGATTTATAATGCATTTTACGATATCAAAATCCCTCAAAAGTGTTTCCCAAATTTATCTCAACCTTTTTTATTCTCCTTTAATTTTGGGCAGAGCATAATGTTCCACAATGGACTATAACATTCTATCGAGTACATTGGCTGGTATATGATATGCGCTACCTTCCCTCCACTTTCTTAAAAACAAAAAGCAAGATTGATCAAGTAGTTTCCTTCAAATCCATACTTTATTTCAAATCCTATGAAAGTTTACTACTAATCTGATTGACTTTATTTGCTTATACTCCTCAAAGCTGTTTCTACTTATGTTCCCAAACTCATATGTTTTAAAAACTCTGTTGTAGACATTTTTGTGTGTTAATTAGTAGCATCTGCTCCATGTGTCATACGACAAAGTAATTTAATCCTCAACACAAATTGTCCAAATTGCAGGTTAAGTGGTAGCAGCCTAGCTGTTGAGCTGTTACTACTGTTTGGTATTTTTAAATGGCAAAAAATACCTTTGGTGATGCATTGCATGCCTTTAATAAAGCACAGTCATTTTTGGTAACAGAAAGATTTATAAATGGCAATGGGTTTTGTTGGATTTATTTTTATGGCTCTTTCTTTCCAGTTCTTTACTTTCCATTTAGGCCTCAGTTACATGCTAGGTGGGCCTCTCCACAGAACTGCCTCACGACTGGGCATTCAGTTTTCCCAGGGTCCGTAATCCAGATGAGTATGTAGGATCTCAATATGGAAGCCACTGTCTTCTTGTAATTCAGTCTTGAAAATGATATTCCATTGACTGGCTTTGCTACACTATATTTGCTAGTTGTGGGTACAGTCCCAAGAGTTAAAGCAAACTAAACAGTATGGATCCAAAACATGTTCCCTTGGCTGCTACAAGATGGGCATGGGCAGTACCCTTCTAAAAAGTAAGAATGATACTCGCACTAACCAGCCCTAGTATCTTTCTTACACAATACCGTTCTGAATTTGTGTTGAAGTGCAGAGATAATTTCTTTTTCTTTCTGTATGTGACATGTCTATGTCAGGGAAAGACTGGAAACATCTTAATTTGTTCTAATAATTATGGGGACAATAGTCGTATTTTATATAATTCAAAAGCTTTGTTTTTTTATTTTTTGTTCTTGCCAAAAATTGTTTCCTACTGAAACATTTAATATTATTTGAATCCTTAGTGACTTTCTATTGCCAACTAAAATTTGATTTTTTTAATTATTTTAAAAAATTTAAACAAATTTCTGTGGTGGTTTTATTCAGCATATTTCTCTTTTCCTCGCCACAGAGTAGTTTTAGAGACAACTTTCTACAAGTACAAAAGGACATTCCCATCTATAGGAATATACATTAAAGCATTTGCAAATGGTGCTAGAAATTATTTAATAGTTAAATCAACCATATTAACCAGACTGAAATGAAGAATCAGATTGAGGTTACTCTTCAAACAGCAAGAGGCTACCTGTCTATCTCCTTTGACAACTGAGTAAAGATGATAGCATATTTAGGGTATCAAAGATAGAGGAATTGTAGAGTTATGAAGTTTAATGAAGATGCAGATGGTCCGTTGTTTGTCCAAATTATGTGATTGTACCACTTTCTGCAGTAAAAAGTCCAATTCCAGGTATGCACATCTGAAGTAGGAGAAAAGGTTAACCAGGGTACATGTCATGCAGTGATTATGAGCCTGGATTCTGGAATCAGATGGCCGGAGTTTGATTCCCATCTCCTCCATCACATATGAGTGGTGTTGGGCACATGATTTAACTTTTTGTAACTCAGTTTCTCTAACTGTAAAAGGTCATGTAAAGCTCCTAAAAGAATGTCTCCTATATTGTAATTGTATTATTTATCCATTGATGTGTAACAAGTTACCCCAAAACTTAGTGACTTAAAACCACATATATGCATTATCTTTTGGTATTTCTGAGTAGGAATCAGTGTACATCTTAGCTGGGTGTCTCTGGTTCTAGGCCTTTCATGAAGTTGTGGTCAAGCTGTTAGCCTGGGCTGTAGTCCCATCTGAAGGATGGGATGGGAAGTGAGTGGGATCTGCTTCCAAGCTCATTGACATAGATACTAGCAGTTATGTGCTATGTGGGCCCCTCCACAGAACTGCCTGGCAGCCGGGCATTCAGTTTCCCTGGGGTGAGTAATCCAGAGGAGGACACAGGATCCCAAGACGGAAGCCCTGTCTTCTTGCAACCCAGTCTTGGAAATGATATCCCATTAGCTTTGCTGCACTCTTTTTGCTAGAAGTGAGTCACTAAATCTGGTCCACACTCAAGTGGAGAGGATATTTCAGTGGCATGAATACCACGAGGTGAGATCACTGGGGACCATCTTGGAGGCTGCCTATAGCAGTAACTTGTGCTTTAATTTATATCCCCTTATGTTCTATTCCTACCAATCAGACCAAATGATCTCTTAAAACATATGGCAGATCATGAGATTACTTCATTTAAAATTATCTAGTGTCTTCCTATTTTGCTTAAAGTGAAAGTTAACACCTTTACAGTAGCCTACAAAACCTTTCATGCTTATGAATTTTGTTTTGTATTTTGTTGTATAAAACAATACATATGTACAATAAATACTATATCTATGTATATATGCATAAACACTTTTATGTGTTTAGTTATAGATCTAGAAGTTATTTTCTATGTAGTATAAGATAGGAATCTAATGCCTTCCAAATAAAGAGCCAGTTTTATTAACTAGAATTCCCTTTCCCTACTGAGGTGATAGTCTACTGTGAACCTGTCTGTCTCTTCCTATGCAACTTGTGTCTAATTGTTGAAATTTTGAATAAAGATACACCTCATAGATCAAATAGACCATGTAAGATACAATTGTGTTTGTAGAGATTTTATTTGATTTGGAATATTCAAATGCATATAAAACAACTTGAATTATAACTGGGAATTAATTATGGAGAACATTTACTTAAGTTACTTCATTGGATAGATTAGGAACTAATTCTACTCAGTAGGCTGTGACTTAACTTTTAAAATCCAGTTAGCTGCAAAATTAAGATGAAGAAACAAATTTCATGGCTCCTAGGCCATTGTTTCTGGCTTATGTTCATATACTATACTTTGTTGGTGCTGCTTATAACTGTTCAGAAAACTATCACCAAAAGGCCTATCAAATTTGAAAGCCCTCTGGAATGAGATCCTTGTTTATATAGCCAAGATTCACATATGCAAGTGTATCTGTGAATGCCTGAGGCCCCTGGCTTTCTCTTCTCCTTTCTGGATTTTGGCCTTGACTCTGTTTAGGGTAAGTTCAACTGGCAAACCAGAATAGGTAGGCAATGGAGATTATATTCAAGCCTGTTTGTCTTGTTGATTATTAGCAGTACTGGTGAACAGTTTGTTGAAAGAGGAAAGCATATTGAAATTCTTGCTTAAAAAGAGGTGTGTAGAATTGTCAGTGGTTTTCTTTTGATAAAAGTTGTCTAGTAACTGTTGCAGTATGTGTGTTGTGGGTTGGCTATAAATCACAAAATGAATCACTTTCAACTCCTTCACATCTACAGATATAAGAATGGAAAATATTGTCACTTAGATGAGTCCTTCATTTTTTTCTTCTTTTTGAATAGCATAAGCCTTACTCCGCTGGACACCTGGCTTTGGCAGCCAATGAAAGCTGTCAATGATGGAGCCATTCTGCCTCTCCCAGATAGATTTTGCTGCAGACAGGTGACAAGAATATAATCCAAAAGTGAAGTTCTTCTTTTTTTTTTTTTTGGAGTCAGAGTCTTACTCTGTCACCCAGGCTGGAGTGCAGTGGCATGCTCACGGCCACCACATCCTAGACCTGCAGGGCTCAGGTGATCCTTCCACCTCAGCCAGAACTACAGGTGTGTGTCACTATGCCCAGGTAATTTTTTTCTTGATTTATTGCAGAGATGAAGTCTCACCAAATTGCCCATACTGGTCTCGAACCCCTGAGCTCAGGCAATCCTCTTACCTCGGCCTCCCAAAGTGCTGGGATTACAGGCTTGAGCCACTGTGCGTGGCCTGATTTTTTTTTTTTTTTTTTAGGGCAAAAACAAAACAGAAGAAAAAGAGAGAGTACTATGAGTAAGTGTTATGTTACTAGTGAACTTTTCTAACTAAAACCACATTATATTACATGGAATAATTTTATGTCTATTAAGAGTCAATCAATAAGCATGAGTGACAACCCAGAATCTAGCCAAAGTACATATTAACTTGCTGTGTGACTTTAAAAGGCAACTCAACCTGCCTGGATCAGTAGGTTCATTGGCAGAAGTTGGAACTAGATGGTAAGGACATCTTTTGGTAATGAAGTAGTGAATAAGAGAAATGCAGCAAGTTATTTTTAGTTAAAAAAGAAAGAAAGAAAAGATTGATACCAGCCCATAATTTTCAGTGGGCTTGCTTAAATCCTCCTCCTCTCTCCAAATTCTGTTTTTACCAAGTGGGTAAGCTAAAGACAGTTTGTCATGATTTGAACTTCCTGGCTTATGTTGATTTCTGTCAATATGTTACTGTTACACATTTGAGTGGGAGCTGAGTTATATTTCATGAGGACTGTTCAGAAAACTAATAAAATCCTCACAACCCCACTTTCTGTGGGTATTGATAGCATCAAGAAGATAAAAAAGACTTTGCCATTTTCAGGCAGTTGCTCTTCCAGCTAGACCGAAAATGGAATGGTATTAACTCAACTCACTTGTTTAAACATTAACCAAGAGATGCTTTCTCCTCCTCAAAAGTTTTAAGTGTTTACATGAACTTAACCACAAATATACACAACTCCCCCAAAGTCCTTTAAAAATCGCTGACTACTCCATGAAATAACAGCTTCAGAAGGCTTGCAAAGAATTATTCACACAGCAACCTAGGAGGCATACACATATATCCTCTCTAACTACTGTGTTACTTGATGTGATCTCTGGTAATCGCCACAGGACCTTCAGAGATTTATAGAGTTTAGATACAAGCATGTTGGGGCCACCATACTCAGATAATTGAGTGACAGTCTTCCAATGGGTTTCCCAAATGGATGAGGAAGCGCTCAAAAAAGGCCAAAAAAAAAAAAAAAAAAGGATGCAGATCTCTTCTGAAGACTGTTTCCAGGCTCTCAAATGGCCATTGTCAAAAAACAAATAGTGGGATGGATTTGACTAAACATCAGAAGAAGCTCAAACAACAGCTTGTGACAAGTGAGCGTTAATAGCTCACAAGGCAGAAAAGAACTTTTCAGAGCATCCTTGTCACATGGAGTTTTAATGTGTAGGCTTTATCAGCTGCTCTGAGTGGGGGTTAAGAGGCATGCATATTTAACCATTCATTTCATATTCGGTGTGTAAAGTAACTACTGCTTTTCAACTTGAGTGGAGAAAGTATTTATCAAGCTTTATCAGAGCCAGACAGAGAAAACCTATCAATTACCTATTTGTAGTGCAAGATGGAAAATTTCCTCTGTCTCTTACACTTCATCTTTTTGTTCAATCCTAGTAGCCCTTTATTTTAAAAGTATTAATAATAGCTCAATCAGAGTTTTTACTGGACAGAGTCAGCAATTTTTGTTTGAAACAAAACTTTCTCTACCTTCTGCCCTAGATAAATGCACACCAGCGTCTAAACATTTAAACATAATGAATCTTTTTTACATCTTTCAGTCGATAAGCTTGAAATTTTGCAAACACATTGCCTCTGGTATATATCTTGACTTTCAAGATGTACAGCCTACAACCTATAATGCTTTGTTTTCTTTCTTTATTCCTCCCCGCACCCTACCTCCAGTATTTTAGGGCACCATATGTCAATAAGATATGTGATAGCTTCATCCTGGTAATTAACATGCTCATTTGAGGTTACGAAATATGCATTTGAGAAAGGTTGGGGATTTCCCCTGAATATCCACTAACTGCTTTAAGTGGCATTTTCATTCTGACTTGGTGTTTTGTTTTGTTTGACTGCAGCATACTGGAGCACAATGAAAGAGTCTATTTGGAGGCCTCAGAAGTAATGCTGCTGTGGACCGTGAGCAAAGGAGAAAGAGTGGACTCCAGCCTGCACGGATGGTCTTGAAACACAACTGGTTTTTGGTAAGTTACCTGAAATGTATTAGCTTTCAATTTCATCACACATCATGTATTTGGTGTAGTGGGTCATCTTTTTCAAGTGCATACTATTTCTCAAAATCCATACAACAGGACGTTTTGAGAAAATGTTGTTCTAGCCACAGAGCACCAAGAGAGCAACCGCATTTTCTTAGTGTATTTGTTTATGAAGTTTGCAGAATAGTGGGATCTAAATAGAATGCATTTGTAGTTAGAAAAAGACCAGACCGAACCAAACAAACCCAAACAACTAAGCACACAAACAACAAACAAGCTATATCTTTCAGACATTCCATTGTAGTTGAAAGCATAAGGGATTAATTACACAAGAGGAAGTAGTTCAGTCTGTTGGTAAGTTTGTTACCTGTAATCAAGTATGGTCAGGCACTACAAAGATGTTTTATCAGCCTAGTTCATGATATTTCCTGGAAACAGAGTCCTCAAATGGAAGCCCAGTTCTGCAGCACTTATCTTGGTGACCTAGAATGACTCACCTGTCAAAATGTGAGTACCTGCCTAGATGATCTCCAAGGCCTTTTGCAGATTTACAATTCAGTTTTCTCTAGTGAAACTAATTAAATAATTATATTCTTTAATTCTTGCCCAACAGAATTTGCATTGTGCCCTTAGCAAGCCATCATTTGCAGAGGGGCTCATTGTATCAACCAGTGTGGAGGAAGGGGACTAGGTCCTCGGGAGTTTGGGTCTCCCCTCCCTACTGGTACCCATCCTAATAGCCCTTTTGTTGAGCCGTTAATAATTTATTCCCTTGCAACATTAAAATGTGATGCAGTGCTTATGAATATTATATTCAAATAAGGGAGGTAGACATCTTCTGGGTTATTGTCCTTTGTTTTTCTTTAGGGAATCTGACTTTTCCCTTTTCTGTGCATGCTATCACTGTGTTACCGGTTATCTGCCAGCCCTTTAACCTTAAGGATCCCCAAAATTTGTTTACACTAAACAACGTCTTCTTCTTCTTCTCCTTCTCCTCCTCCTCCTCCTCCTCCTCCTCCGCCTCCTCCTCCTCCTCCTCCTTCTTCTTCTTCTTTTCTTCTTCAACATTCCCTTTCAGAAGCAGAGCTGGTACCGACTCTTAAATGATCTCAGATGTCACTCTTGTTAACAGCTGGCTGTCTGCCTCTAAGTGATGCATTATTTGGGTTTCATAACAGCATTTTGTTTTCTCTTACAAATGTTAAATTATGAAGTGCAGGAAACTACATGAATGCGGCAGAAAGAAAATGCAAACACTATGTTATCTGGAAATGCCAGGTTTATGATTCTTCTGGTGACAGTATCCTCCCTATAATTATTAATATGGGAAGCCTCTTTAACTATATTTGCTGGTGGTCTTCTATCCTGCATCTTCCTCTTCATTTATGCAGTATGCTATGGCCACCTTGTCACACTGTATTAGGAGGTTTGATTAAGATGATTGCTTGGGGCTATATCTTTCCAAGACCTGCCTGATAACAAATCCTGATTCTCATTCACCAAGTCTTTTCTGAATCCTCAGGACTTCACTAACAGGTCTGTCCTTATGAACTCCTATCACATTTGGGGTGATATCAGACAACAAGTATTGCTGTGCATTGCTTTGTGGGTATTTGCCACCACCAAAACTGGGTTGCATATTGCTTCAAGGCAGGAATCAGACCACAGACTGGTGTTTCTCAAGGATGTTCTAACTCGAGGATCTCCTGCATCTGAATCACCTGAGTGTGTTTATTAAAGTTGCAGATTAAACAACACCAAACTTGAAGAATGAGTATTTCTGGGGATATAGAACCCAGAAAACTCATCTCAGATATCTCTTTTGCACACTGAAGTTTGAGAACAGCTGTTTGAGATTCATTCCGCATTCTCATCCACAACAAAGGGTCCGGGACTGAGTGTATAGTCGGTACCCAGGAAATGTTTGCTTGTTGATCTAAGCAACATCAAACTATGAGGGTTGCATTCCCTCTTCAATTGCCTAACCTTTTTAGGATGTGAAGTCAGCATGTTTGCTGAACCTCTAGAAAACCCAGGTTTTGTTTGAGGGTATAAAGTGTTCTTCTAGGTCAGAGGCTCTTTGGAAACCTTCTTTTTATGACTCTATCCTCAGTTACTGACTCTGCCCTTGGTAATGACAGTAGTCCCTGACTAAACCTGGTATAGTAGGAACATCAGCTATGAGAAGCTCGACTAGAGCAACAGGATGAGAGAAAGATCTGAGGATGGAAACAGTACTGTGTTCAACTGGAAGCTTTATCCTTGGCTCCCAAAGCCACACCTGCTGCCCTTGGCAATTTATTCTGGATGGTATTTCTTTCAGCTGTCAGGACTTGCAGGTTGTCAGTTTTGGTGGCAGCAGAGTGGTTCCATCACTGAAAGGGATCAAGTTAAGCTGCAGTGGACTCACATCAAAGCACCCACAGTAGGCAGATTTGGGATTTGAATCTGGTGTTAACAGACTGCAGTGGTAACACTTGGACTGCTTCTTTCCTCTCCTTTCCATCTTGCTCTAGCAGGGGCATGCCCAGTCTTGGACGATCCAGAAGAGATGTGCAGGGTGTTGCTGCTTCTGGGGCAACTCCTGAATGCCCTTGCTGGTGGTTCTAGCCCTGGTAGATGGATCTGAAGTTCAATACAGAAACCAAACAGAAGAACTCACAGCCAGTCTATAAAGGAAAAAGTGGGGTCATCAGGACATTTATTAGCTGTTAACATAACCACTACCAAATGCATTAAAAACATTTTTCTTGCAAATTTTTTTTTGACCGTTGCTTAGTCACAGTTTTACTTGGAGAACTTGTGCCAATTCTGAATTCAGTTTGTGTGAAAAGACACATTCAAGCACAGTGTCGGAAAAGTATCTTCTCCCAGGTCTCCATTCAGTTTTGACTAAAGGAGACTTGGCAAGCAGAAAGGTATAACAGTGGATTCTTCTCATATTCTCAGCTAAGTGAAGGAGGAAAGCACATGTTTCCAAAGCAGTGTGAAGGGCAATTGAGGCTTTTCATATGAAGCATCATAGAGACCTCACTAGAGTTTCCTCTGCTTCTTTCATTTTAGGTGGGTGGGGGTAAGAGCTGTTTTTGTGATGCAAGGGCACAGTGCCAAGGTGTCAGCTCCAGAAGAGAAAGGTACGGTTGTTTGCATGTGTGACTCTGAACCTTGGTTATAAAAACTGTCAGATGGAGGAATAACCGGGGACAGGATTAAATAAATTATAAAGTACAGGATTTTAGCAAAATACCAGATGCTGGCATTTCTGTCTTGGAGGTCTTTAGTGGTACATGGAATATTCCCTTACAAGTAGCCATCATGGTAGGAAAAGAGAAAAATAGTTTTTACAAGAGCAGTTGTCTACTTAGAAACTGTGTCACTTGTATCATTTACTGTGAGACATCCTTGAGAACTATAGGATTTCCTAATGGCCTCCTAAACCATAGGTCCTACTTTCGGAAACAGTTGTAAATAGGAAAAGCACCAGTTCAGTACTTCCACTGAAGACCGTCATCAGAAAGCTCTTGAAGTGCTTTCCAGCTTAGAGGACTTTGGTTACCTTCATGTACCTAAGCCAGTGTTCTGTAAAGCAGTACCAAAAATGTCTTCTGTTAAATGTGTTAGAACACGCTCTTGCTGATGCTATCATAGGCTAATAATGGCATGAGTCCTTCAGGGAAGCTATGTGGTTTGGTATAGCTGTGAGTAAAACCACACCCGTTCAGGAAATGCAATGAATTTTCTTCTAACAGGCTTCATCAAAACAGACGTTGATTTACTTGGTAGTTCCCTTCCTTAGTGACAATTTGAGAGCTTTGAAGGGAGGTATTTGCTGTGCATCAAAAGAAATTAGAATCAAACTGCCACATCTGCCCACCATTGTAGTGAAAAAGGAAAGTAACAAGCCAGAGTCCTTACTGTGCGTGCTATCCCTGAAGGCATCGCCACCATCATGGTGTCGTCATCAACTCTGCAATCATGACTAGCATTTCTGTCTCTCTTTTTCTTTTCAGAGTTTCAGCTCAATTACTTCCACCTCTTTCCTCCCAGATAGCTCCAATTGGATATCATATAGGTGCCTTCAACTTGAGTCTAAACCTAACCTTGTCATTATCCTGTCTCCCTATAGGCTCCTTATTTAGAGAAATGAGATCACCAGCCTACCATCTGTTGGTCCTGGACCCCTTCTCTTCTTCCTATGCTTCCTCTCTTGATCATGGAGTCAACTTCCCTGTTGGAGTTTTGCCTCTTACATTTATCATGCAGTCTACCCATTCATTCTTCTCCATTCCCTGGCCCCTGTTCTTTTTCAGGCCTTCAACATCACTTGCCTGGACTATTGAAGCAGCTTCTAAAAGTGTTTTCTTTCCTTAAGTCTTTGCTTTCTGTATTTCATTTATTCTACTACTTTGAGAATTATCTTCTGAAAGAAAGGATCTGATTGAATTACTCCCATATTTGAAAACCCTTGGTAGCTTGTGGGATGTGGAAAAGTGTTTATACTTTAATGTGTTAAGAGAAACTTTAGATAAATTAAATTTAACAGAGTTTAATTGAGCAAAGAACGATTTGCAAATCAGGCAGAACCCCTGAACCAGAATAGGTTCAGAGTGACTCTGGGGTTGCCTCGTAGTCGGAGAGGATTTATGGATAGAAAAAAGGAAAGTGACATGCACAAAATGGAAGTGAAGTACAGAAACAGTGGAATCGGTTACAGCTTGATGTTTGTTTGCCTTGTTCAGACACGGTTTGAGCAGTTTTCTGTATTCGATGGATCCAGACTTGGTGATTGGCACAAGAGTAGGTTACAGTCTGTTTACACATCTAGTCAGGTAACAATTTGCTACATATGGAGAAACCTTTAGGCTGAACTTAAAATATGTATGAAGGAAGCTTTAGGCTAAGCTTAACACATGTTAAGTATAAAATTCTTCAAAACTGTGTATACACATTGATTATGAAGCAATGACAAAAATGTATGCCTGTCAACAAAGACTAAAAGTAAATAAAACAAAAATGAAATATTGTTAGTATTGGGGTGATTTGTACTTTAAAAAAATACTCCTTAGGTATTTTCCAATGAGGAAATAAGGAATGAATATAGTGAAGTAAAAGGAAAAATTAAACAGATTTTGTTAGCTTTCCATTCCTGATAAAATAAAATTCCATGGCTTTTAAGGCCCCTAGTAATCCATTAACAATTTACCATTTAAATCACATTTTCCCCGAAATCTCATCCCTTCAATCTTCCCACATAACATTTCTTTTCTTCCTAAACATACTATATATTTATTTAATAACCATGCATTTCTTCATGTTTATTCTTCCTGAAATTCTGTTTTTCTACCTAATGAACGTCTACTCATTCACTGAGGCCTAATCGAAATTATCCTTTTCCTGTGTTATCACAATTATAATGCAATTCTCTGTTAATGTAGCTATCTCAGTGGATAATTCTTAAGGATGGAAATTGGCTTATTTTAAACCTTGAATTCTAAGTATCAAGCCCCTTCCTGCACATAATATAAAAAGTAGGAAGAAAGGAAAGAACTCATGTAGAAACAAATAATCCTTTAGGTACGGTATTAGAAGTGTTTTAGATAAGCTCAGTACTAATTACTGTTTCATAAAATTTACAAAAAGTGAATGTGTTTGGTTAAACAATTTTTACATAAGTAGTTGAACTTTGCCTCATGTCATTTAAACTAAACTATTGGAGTTTATCTTTGGCATTAGAAAATTCTAACATCAGACAGAATCATCTCAGTTTGTCTGTAGTCATATTTAGGAAGTTCCTAGAAATTGGTTTTTTTTTTTCTTTTTTTTTTTTTTGAGACAGGTTCTTGCTCTGTTGCCCAGGTTGGAGGTCAGTGGAGGGATCATGGCTCACCACAGCGTTAACTTCCTGGGCTCAAGCGATCTTCCTGCCTTGGCCCCCCCAAACTACTGGGATTACAGGCTTGAGCCACCGTGCCCAGCCTAGAAATGGTCATTTTAACTGTTTTATGTCATGAATAATCATATCAGCCAAATAAATGGCACAACCAGTGCTGGTCGCATTATGTGAATATGTAGTATTTGTTTCTTAAGGGAGTTTGAAAAGCCAAGACAGGATAACATTAAAGGATTTATGTAACATTTTCAATTCTGAAAGGCTATTCTGCTCTAGGAATATACTTGTTACTATTTTTTTTTCCATTTCTAAGAATTCTATTTGGCTAAAATACCAAAAGAGAAAAAAATTACTTGGCTTAAATAAAATGAGAAGTCATCTCCAAAATTAATTTGGCTCCTCAAAAGCTCCTTTGCAAAATGAGGAATAGGATGCTTTTTAATATCACAAAGTGTCAAAAATGCCACTAAAAAAAATCATTTACACTTGTGAACATCAATTCAGAATGGGATTTTATGAAGAGCAGTGTGAGAGGCCTATCACATATTTAAATTAATATTTTTAGATTAGGAAAAGGTTGTTTAATATTATGTATTTTATATTACTTAGTGTTTTATATTATTTTATATTAATTAACTAATGTATGTGTGTATATGTATATATATATATTATGTAGTTTTTTCTTATTAATGCTTTAGAGTCAGTAAGTTGTAATAGAGCATCTTGGTTTAAAGATGTCACATTTTTTTGCATGATATCCTTACCCAACCTTCAGTTTTTTTGCTTATAAAATGATGACAAAAGTTGAACTGTTGTTGGATTAACTAATTAAGAAATTTATCAGTCACCAACATTTATTGATTGACTACTGACTTGGAAACATTAAATATCACATCACTTTTCAACATCTTATGTTGATCTTGTCTGTTTTGCAGAGTGAAGAACCTTAGCTGAATTTCTTATTTGTCTGTCCTGAGCATTACATTTATTTAAAAACCTGGCCCAGCAGGGTGTGTTGGCTATAATCCCAGCACTTTGAGATGCCAAGGCGGGAGGATAGCTCAAGCCCGGCAGTTCAAAACCAGCCTAGGCAATGTAGTGAGACCTCATCCCTACAAAAACAAAACAAAAAGAATCAGCTGTGCATGGTAGTGTATGCTTGTAGCCCCAGCGACTTAGGACACTGAAGTCGAAAGATTGCCTAAGCCCAGGGTGCTGCAGTGGGCTATGATTGTGCACTGCATTCTAGTCTGGGCCACCCTACCTTTCAGCTATTTACAAGAGCCATCATAAGCTATACCACTGCTAAGGTGAATGAATGCAGACTTGCAGACTCCCTTTAGCTGTTCTCTGGTGCACTATCCATGGGGCTGCAGGCTTTTTTGGTAACTGCTGCACTTCATTAATCAGGAGATACTGATTACTGTATTGCTCTTCTGCAAGAGCCAGTACTCAGAAGCATCCTAAATACCTAGTGAAAAAACTCAGCAAGGCAATTGACTACTGCAGTTTTCATTATAACATCAGGTGTTTCCCAATATAGTAGGGGCTTATCTTTAACTGCCCTCTGCAGACTACAGAGATGGGTCCATGTGGTGATATTGAGGCTGTATCCTCTCTCTAAGGTTGTATAGTGTTGGTTTGCAGGAGCAGAGTGTCTGTAACTAATAGTAGCTTCACTTAGGAAGGATATAAAGGAGAAATGAGCTATTCGTGAAATTTCAACAGCTTACAAACAGACCAGAGGACAGTGGTAGATCTCAAAGTTTTGTTTGATTTTAATTTTATATTTACATAAATATAAAATTAAATGTATTTAGTTCATATTTATTTAAAATTTTTTGTTTCCAGCTGTATCAAGGTATGATTAACAAAATTTATATATAATATGATGCTTTGATATATGTATATGTTGGGAAATGCTGACCACCATCAAGTTAGTTAACACATTCATCACCTCACAAAATTATTTTTTTCTTGTGTGGTGGGAACATTTAAGATCTAAATTTAATTTGTTTTAGAAAATTTCAAGTGTATATTACAGTATTATTAACTATAGTGACCATGCTGTATATTTAGTCCCCATATCTCAAAATTTTAAAATCTAGCCCTGAGGAAATGGATTATAGCCACCAAAGATTTTTTTTAGGTAGTACATAATAAATTGTTATGACGCTGCTGGGAAACAGTCTAATGTGTTTAAGAGCATAGGTGATCGAGGCAAACTTCCTAGATTTGCATACAAAACTGCCACGTAATAACTGTGTAATGTTGAGCATGTCACTTAATCTCTTTGGGTCTTAGTTTATCAATCCATGAAATAGGAAAAAATAAAACAGCATCTGTCAGAGTTGCTGTAAAACCTGAGTGAGTTGATGGACATAAGGCTTTAAAAAAATGCTAGCAGTTATTATCATGTCACCTTCATGGTATTCTGTTAGTCACTTCATTTGTAATAAAGTATTTCCAGCACATACTTCATTCCTAGTGCCTTCCTGCAAACTCAATTTATGAAGTTATACTCAGTTAGGGAAGGTGAAGCAATGCTGTGGGAACACAAAAGAGTGGAATACTTTTCTCATCTTGGAGTGGTGAGGACCTGAAGGAAGTATTGAAGCTGACCTTGAAGAGTGGCTCTGACTCCACCTGGCAGAGATGGGAGCAAGGCGTTCCGTACTGGAGGGCGTGTGCCCAAAGGTGTGGAGAAGGGAGAGGGCACAGTGTGTTTGAGAAAAGCTGTAGATGTGTTTGGGTCCAGTTTTAGCTGTGTGAGGTGGAATAATGGAAGATTGGGAGGAAAGATAGTTTAGTTGAATAATCATGATGATAACAATTAATGTGAGCTATCCTCTGAGTCACGGCTAGATACCAGATTCTGTAGTTGATGCTTCAACATAAATTAGCTCTGATAGTAGCTCCCTGCAACATACCTACCCCCATTTTATAGAGGAGAAAAAAATGGGACTCCAATTTCTTAGGTGGTGGAGAGCCACTGAAGGTTTTGGAATGGGAGAGGGTCATTGGTCGTACACAGCAGTGATTGACTTACCTGCTGTGTTAGACTCTAAGTCCTCAGAGTTGAAGACACATCTTACACCATCCTGAGCTTCCAAAGGGGAGTGGCACTGGACTATCAGCATGCTCCATAAACATTGATGGAGTCGGTTTTCAATGCTTCTTCAACAAAACTGTGAAAACAAAATTCAGCAAAACTTTTAAAGAGGAAAGAAGCTAATTTGAGTGACTCGTTTTTGCTTGTGAGTGTTTCATCTGATCTGATCTTTACAAAACAAACTTTTTTTTTTTTTTGAGTTAAGGTCTTACTCTGTTGCCCAGGCTGGAGTGCAGTGGCATGATCACAGCTCACTGTAACCTTGAACTACTGGGCTCTGGTGATCCTTTCTGGGACTACAGTGATGAGCCAACCACACCTGGCTACAAAAAATTCTTAAAGAGAGAATAAACTTTACATTTGAGTTACATGCATCCTCATAACGGATGAAGTCATTGGGACTGAAGAATACGACGACTCGTAGAGAGTAAAACTACGATTCAAACCCGGATCCCTGGTCTGTAGTCTACCATTGCCCTCTCTCTCTGTTGAACCTCTGATTACTGTTTTTCAGTCTCCACTAAGGTGGTTTTTCCTACTGATTGAAGCCCGTTTATTAAGTACCCCGTTGCTTTCAAAGCAACTAAAGCCCCACAAAGACCCAATTTACTTTGTAGGAGTTGATGGGAAATAAATTATTATCAACATTCCTCAGGACTAGCATTCATCTAAATGATACTGCTGGCCATTTCTAGGAGTCCATCAAATGAGCCACTTGTGTGAGCCCAGGTCCTGTATTGGGTGAGCATATAAAGTGTCCTTGTTCTCCTTGGTAACTGCAGTTTGGGAGTGAATACACAGCAGGAATCTTAGACATTTAAGGCAAGCACTTTGCTTCTTCCATCTGATGGAACTGGTGTTTATTATACTAAAAGACACATGGCAACAGGCAGAGCAGCGTTTGCTTCCAAAGGCGGCCTGGAATTTGGAATGACATTTAGTGAAAGAGGAAGTTCAGTTTTAGCTATCAAAGGTCATGGCCAGTGATCCTACAAGCACATATTATGTAAATCTGACCCAAATCTATATTTATTAACTTGACAAATTTTGGAGTGGTTATCTGCTGTACGAAATTGATCTGCCGTTAGAGTCTCAAAAATATCAGATCCGCTTAATGCATTTAAATCAGGGACCGTAAATATTTAGTATCCATGTTGGTGCTGATTTTCAGAGGCTTAGGTCTCTACAGCTGTACCTACTCTGCAAAAAACAGGCGTGGTGACTTCTACTTTCCTGGTGAGTGGCCACATCAGCATCATAACTTCGCTTGCCCAGCACCACTCTCATCTACTTGGGAGAGTTAGTACACAGAAGCACCTTGCGTCCCAGGACCCAGATGTCTATCAGACACCCCACTTTGAAAGTGTCCTCAATTTGCTTTTTAAAATATATATGATTAATAATAATATAATAAATGATAAATGTACATTATAAAATCTACCATTTTAAGTGTACAATTATGTGACATTATATGCATTCACAGAGTTGTACAATCATGTCCACTACCCATTTCCAGAAGATTTCCATCATCTCAAACAAAAACTCGTATCCGGGCCAGGCTCAGTGGCTCAGCCTGTAATCCCGCATCTGGGGAGGCCGAGGTGAGTGGATTGCCTGAGCCCGCGGGTTCGAGACCCGCCTGGGCAACTTGGCGAGACCTCATCTCTACAATAAACCAAAAAATTATCCAGGCATGGTGGCGCATGTCTGTAGTTCCAGCTACTTGGAAGGCTGAGGCGGCAGGATCGCCGGCTACTGCACTCCAGTCTGGGCGACAGAGTGAGACTCCAACTCAAACAGAAACAAACAAAAAACCCCTCAGTATCCATTATACAAAAACTCCACATTCTTTCCTCCCTCAGCGCCTGGCAACCTCTGTTGTACATTCTGTCTCTATAAATTTTCCTATTTTAGTTACCACATGGAATCATACAATATTTGTCCTTTTGTGTCTGGCCCATAATTAATTTTAATAACAGTGTTTCAAATATACTATTCTTTTGTAAAATATTTGTTGTCAATACTTTATTGTGTCAATAATTATCAATGAAATATAATTTTCATTCTAATTTAAGAAAGCTGGGTTGTGTCAGAATTGGGTACAGAAAAGATAAATAAATAACTTTTTTCTTATTGGCCAAGCATGGTGGCTCATGCCTGTAATCCCAGCACTTTGGGAGACCAAGGTGGGAAGATTGCTTGAGGCCAGGAGTTCAGCATCAGCCTGGGAAACACAGGGAGACCCCATTGCTACAAAAATTAAGCAATTTTTTTTAACAATTAAAAGAAGAAAAATAATTTCTTAACAATTAAAGAAAATAACATTTGTCAAACAAAAGACCAAACTCTTTCTGATATGTAGTTTTGTGTTCCTTTTTGGGATTGATTTCCCTTCACTCTACTTGTCTTGAATCCTTTGCAGAATTTCTTCAAGCAGGCTTGCATTTCTTTAATGCCTACTGGAAAGAATTCAGAATTTTTTTTTTTTTTTGAGTTGGAGTCTCACTGTGTTGCCCAGACTGGAGTGCAGTGGCTGCTCCTGGCCACCACAGCCTCGACCTGCTGGGCTCCGGCGATCCTTCCGCCTCAGCCTTCCAAGTAGCTGGAACTATAGGCATGTGCTACCATGCCCGGCTAATTTTTGATTTATCATAGAGATGAGGTCTCGCCAAGTTGCCCAGGCGGGTCTCGAACTCGCGGGCTCAGGCAATCCACTCACCTCAGCCTCCCAAAGGTGTGGGATTACAGGCTGAGCCACCGAGCCCGACAAGAATTTGGAATTTTTTAGATACAGGCATACCTCTGAGATATTGCAGGTTTAGTTTCAGACCACAGCAATAAACATGAGTCACATAATTTCTTTTGGTTTCCCAGTGCAAATAAAAGTTATGTTTATATCACCCCGTAGTCTACTAAGTGTGCAATATCATTATGTCTAAAAAACAATGTATATGCTTTAATATACAAATACCTAAATGTGCTAAGAAATGGTAATGATCAGCTGAGTCTTCAGCTAGTCATCATCTTTTTGCTGGCACAGGGTCTTACCTCAATGCTGATGGCTGCTGAATGCCTGAGCAGGGTGGTGGTTGCTAACGGTGGAGGTGGCTGTGGCGGTTTCTAAAAATAAGGCAACAATGATGTTTGCCACATCCATTAACACTTCCTTTCACAAGAAATTTCTTTGTAGCATGCAATGCTACCTGATAGCATTTTGCCCACAGTAGAACTTCTTTCATAACTGGAGTCAGTCCTCTCAAACCCAACCATGGCTTTATCAACTAAATTTATGTAATATTCTAGATTCTTTGTTGTCATCTTAACAATGTTCACAGCATCTTCACCAGGAGTAGTTTTCATCTCAGGAAACCACTTTCTTTGTTCATAAGAAATAACTCCTCATTCATTTATGCCTTATCATTGCTCAGTCACATCTTCAGGTTCCACTTCTAATTCTAGTTCTCTTGCCGTTTTCACCACATCTGCAATTACTTCCTCCACTGAAGCTTTGACCCCCTCACAGTCCTCCGTGAGGGTTGGAGTCAACTTCACCCAAACTCTTGTTAATGATGATTCTTTGACCTTCTCCCATGAATCACAAATGTTCTTAATGGCATCTAGGAATGATGGCTCCTTTCCTGAAGGCTTTCAATTTACTTTGCCCAGATCCATGAGAGGAATCACTATCTACTGGCAACTGTAGCCTTACAAAGTGTATTTCTTAAATAATAGAGTTGAAAATCAATATTTATCCTTGATCCATGGGCTGCAGAATAGATGTTGTGTTAGCAGACTTGAAGACAGCATAGCAACTAGCTGTAACAACCCCTTAAGCCAAAGCCTAATCCAGAGCTTTTTGGTAACCAGTCAAGGCGTAGTACTATATGAAAAGAAATCTTTTTTTTTTTCCTGAGCAGTAAGCCTCAACAGTGGGCTTAAAATATTCAGTAAAATGGCTGGGCACAGTGGCTCAAACCTGTAATCCCAGCACTTTGGGGGGCCAAGGCAAGAGGATTGCTTGAGACTGTGGGTTCGAGACCAGCCTGGGCAACATGGTGAGACCTTGTCTCCACAATAAATTAACAAATTAGCCAGTCACAGTAGTGCATGCCTGTAGTTCCAGCTACTTGGAAGGTCGAAGCAGAGGGCTCACTGAAGCCCAGCAGGTTGACACTGGGATGGCCAGGAGCGTGCCACTGCGCTCTAGCCTAGGCGACAGAGTGAGACTCCAACTCAAAAAAAAAAAAAAAAAAAAAAAATTCAGTAAACTATGCCATAAACAGAATGTGCTATCATCAGGTTTTATTGTGCCATTTTAGAACATAGGCAGAGTAGATTTAGTGAAATTCTTAATGGTCCCAGGGTTTTCAGAATAGTAAATGAGCACTGGCTTCAACTAAAATCACCAGCTGCATTAGCCCCTAAAAAGAGTCAGCCTGCCCTTTGAAACTTTAAAGTCAGGCATTGACTTTTCCTGTCTAGTTATGAAAAAATCCTAGATGGCATCTTCTTTCAATAGAAGGCTGTTTCATCTGCCTTGAAAATCTGTTGTTTACCATAGCCACCTTAGTCACTGATCTGAGCTAAATCTTCTGGATAACTTGCTGCAGCTTCTCCATCAGCACTTGCTGTTTCACCTGGAACTCATATTATAGAGATGGCTTCTTCCCTTAAACCTAATGAACCAACCTCTGCTTGCTTCCAACTTTTCTACTGCAGCTTCCTCACCTCTCTCAGCCTTCATAGACTTGAGGAGAGTTAGGGCCTTGCTCTGGATTAGGCTTTGGCTTAAGGGATTGTTATGGCTGGTTGGATCTTCTATCCACATCACTCAATTTCTCCATACCAGCAATAAGGCTTTTCACTTTATTATCATTCATGTGTTAAACTGGAGTTGTACTTTTAATTTCCTTCAAGAACTGTTCTTTTGCATTTACGACTTGCCTGTTTGATGCAAGAGACCTAGCTTTTGGCCCATTTCAGCTTTCAACATGTCTTCCTTACTAACCTTAATCATTTCTAGTTTTTTTACTTAAAGTGAGAGGTGTGAGACTCTTCCTTTCACTTGAACAATTAGAGGTGATTGTACTGTTACTAATTGGCCTAATTTTAATATTCTTGTGTCTCAGGGAGTTCAGAGGCCCAGAGAAAGGGGAGAGAGACAGGAAAATGCTGGTTGGCAGAAAAAGTCAGAACACACACATTTATCTGTTGAGTTCACCATCTTATAAGGGCACAGTTCATGGTGTCCCCAGACAATTATGTTAGTAACATCCAAGATCACTGATTTCAGGTCACCATAGCAGATAAAATAACAATGCAAATGTTTGAAATATTGTGGGTGTCACCAAAATATGGCAGAGAGACACAACATGAGCACATCCTGCTGGGAGAATGATGCCAATGGACTTGTTGCTGGGTTGCCACAAATTTTCAATTTGAAAAAAAGAAAAAAAACGCAATATGTGCAAAGCCCAATAAGGTGAAATGCAATAAAATGTAGTATGCCTATGCTATCTTTAAAAGACATGTCTTTTTTTCTTCTTCACATTTATTTTAAAATGACATTCTGTCTACCTGCCTCTGTCCAATAACAGGCAGTAACATGTGATGCCCACTGCTGGAAAATTGGTGAATTCTAGGCCTCCACTTGTGGTGATATTACTCAGAGCACAGAAGTATTCCCTTCTGCACAGATGTGAAATAATGTAATTTTACTTCAGAAATGGAATTGTAGTAGAGGTGAACATAATTCTTCTATATACATCTTTAATGAGCCACAATTAAAAGTAGTGAGTTGGCGTGTCAGAGTGAATGTGTTATTTTCAGATTTCTGTTATTATAATTGCTACTGCTGGTTTAAGCTGCACTTCCCTGGCCCCCTAGTGTTCCCAAAACCTTAAAAAAGACCCAGAAGGGTCTAATTCACTTCCTGAAAGTTAATGGGACAGTAATGACTTTCTTCAATACTTGCACTGAGATTGGTCTCAACTCCCAGAAACCAGTGGTTCTCAAATCTTCTTTCACAATACATCTTTTTCTTCTGGTAAAAGGATTATGGATTGATTAAAGTTGAGATGCTCAGAGGTTTTCTCTCTTCTCTTTTCTGTTGTTACAACTGAAATGTACTGGAGTGTTCTCCCTGCTTTGGATTCATGGCATGGGGTGCAGAGGCAGAACATTATGTTGACAGGAGCCCTTTCCTTCATTTTGATGGAACCAAGCCTGAGCCCATTTATTTATTTATTTATTTTTTGAGTTGGAGTCTCACTCCGTCGCCCAGACTGGAGTGCAGTGGTTGCTCCCAGCCACCGCAGCCTCGACCTGCTGGGCTCCGGTGATCCTTCCGCTTCAGCCTTCCGAGTAGCCGGAATTACAGGCGCGTGCTACCAGGCCCAGCTGATTTTTTTATTTATTGTAGAGATGAGGTCTTGCCTGCCCAGGCGGGTCTCGAACCCGCAGGCTCAGGCAATCCACTCACCTCAGCCTCCCAAAGGCGTGGGATTACAGGTTGAGCCACCGAGCCCAGCTGAGCCCATTGATTTTAGGGGCACGGTTCCTGCCTGATTGCTTCTGCATGTCATCATAGCCACGGACTTTTTTAGCACTGTGTTACTAATCAGGGGTACTCAAGAAGCTGCAGTTGGGTTTCCACAGACAAGGCATTCTGCATGATTAATGGCTGTGGAGTACAGGTTTTCCTGACAAAATAGTAAAGCATCATCCTGGAATTCATTTAACAGCTCATCTATAGCATCATGTGTAAACATTTTTATTTGACCTCTTGAATGCAGCAAAAATGTATACGAAATTACTTACCATATACTTAATGTTGAAGAGAACTGTGATGAACTATGCTGATCTTGGCCATTTGCAAAGGTGTCTGCACCATTGAGTATGCATATACGTATACACATAGTGGGTCGGGCAGATTCATCTCGAAGCTAGTGACACTACCACTTCAAAGCCTCTCTCACTCACATAGGCCCTTTCTAAGACCCCGTACCTAATTTTTTCTTGATAATTTTGTGAACTCTTTTTTAAAGACCCCCTCCCATACTCACTCCACCATCCCTTGCCTAATTTTGTAAACTGCCAGCCCCACAGACTGCACTACCCCTGATTATGAAGATGTATACACTGTGCTTATGTATATGCTAATTAAATGTATTCATTTTTCCTTCATACTAGTATATGAAGTTCCAAAAACCTGCCATCCTATAAAAGAGGAAAATTAAAGGTCTGTGCCTACCCCTATCAGTTGTTTCCAAGGAAATTTATATCTTGGATGTTTAGCAAATAATAACATCATGTTTAACTGATAGTGATTATGTCCCAAATTTCCCAAACTGATGACTCACGATTATGATTCACATATTCCTAGGAATCCCCCACTCCAACTTGCCATTTGCCTGGAGTTGTGTACAATGTATCAGAGTTCCTTAGAAGTTTAGCAAAACTGAACTATATAGCTCCTTGTCTTGTCCCACACCACCTCAAGAAAAATTAATTTAGTCGTTATTTTGGGAAGCATTTTTTCCCAGCTCGATCTGGATATTTCAGGTAATTTCTTTCTGTTAAGAAGTCACTTGATACAGGTGACTCTGCTTTGAGAAACAGTTCATTTCCATTATGCTGAATTAGTTTCTTTCCTCTTTTTTCAAAGAATTCTCTTGTTGTTTCCAGTCTGTTGATAGGTGTAAAAGTTAGTCTAAATTTTTTTAAAGCATGCACCTGGTATCCAAGCTATGACATTTCTTGCTAAAACAGCACTGCTATCACTTGAGAAAGACAGACGCCAAGAAAATTAACCCATTTTTAAAAAAAGAATCAAGTTTTTACATTAATTCAGGATACCATTTATTAGTCCCTTAAAATTTCATGTTGGTCAATAATCTTAGAAAGGTGTGATATCATAAACTATTCAGGGTGAATGACAGTTGGTGTGGGCAGAAGGTGCCCGTGCACAATGTAGAGCAGGGTAACCATGAAGTGGAGAGTGGCCAGATATGTTTTGTCCTACTCACAATAAGAATGCCTGTCCCAGTGGCCTGGTTGACAGCAACACTCAACTTAATGACTTTACAGCCAAAGTGTAAGACTGGGGCATAGAGAAGCAAGCAGACAGATGATACAAAATTGGAAACTAGATTGCTTTAGGGAGGAGGGGAGTGGTCACACCATCTAGGTCTCGGTTCCTTCTGTGCCACTAATTTTGTGACCTTGGGAAAGTTACAAACCTCTCTGGAATCTGTTTCCTCCCTTATAAGAGGAAGGCAGAAGTCTAGATACTCCTTGGAGGTTCCCCTTAGCTGGGACATTCTGTGTCTGAAGAGTAAGGAATATCAGACTCACATGAGAAATTAAAACAGAAAAGGTGTAAGTATAGCAGGTGGCAACAAGGTGGATAATGCAGAGGACAGTCACAAACGCAAGTTAGAATGTTTGGTTATCTCCACAGAGAATCGACTTTTGTTGGGAGAGCCTAAGGTTAGAGTTGAGCTCTGGGGAAACTAGAACCTTGAAAACACCTTGCAGGAAGCCATGTTTTCCCTGCATAGACTGTGTTCCTCAAGTGTCCCTGGCACAGGGGGTGGAGCTTTGTATTTGTGCTCAGTGCTGTGCTACTGATGAGGGACTGGCTTTCCTGCCTCCTCAGCCCATACCTGCCTAGCCTTCCTCCACTCATGTTTTCAAAATGCTTCTGGATGTTCACAGGTCACGGTAGATTTTCTTTCTTGCTCTAAAGTCTTTTGGAAAGTGTTTATCTGAAGATTCAGACGTATTTATTTATCTTGTCATTGTCCTGCCTAGAGAATCAGAAATAGTTGTATTTGTTTCTGCCTGAACTCGCACCTATGAAAGAGCTTTTGTAAGCAGCAGCCTAGGTCTGATTGAAACTATCTGAGCCCTTGCCAGGTCGCTACTTAGTTGTTTAGTTAGCCGGTATTGAACTTCTGTCACTTCCTCGGTTTCTGGGCAGTGTGTAAGAACAACCCCATCTATCAAGACTTTAATAATCGAGTGGTGGAGACCACTGCAAATGTAAGCACAAGTGTCAAAATAATAGTAATAAATCTAGTGGGGATAAAAGCTAAGGACATTTCCATATAACATTGATGAACCTCAAAGCCTCCATGCTACGTGAAAGAAGTCATATAAAAAAGACCACATATTTTGTGATTTTGTTTATGTGACATATCCAGAATAGGCAAATCCATAGAGACAGAAGTTAGTTTGGGTTACAGGAGCTCTAGAGGTAGGGGAGGAATGGAGAATAACTGCTGATGGACTCAGGGTTTCTTTTGGGGGACAAAAAATGTTCTAAAATTAGATTGTGACGGTGGTTTACGACCCTTTGCGTATACTAAAAAACATTGAATTGTACACTTCAAATGGTATGTGCATTAAATCTTAATAAAGCTATCTTTTTAAAAAGTTTAATTCTCACAACTCTAGGATGTAGGGATTATTGTTATCCCCCTTCTACAGATGAGAGTACCGAGACCCAGAAAAGAGAAGTAACTTGTCCAGGGTTACACATGAGGCATGTGTGTTAACTTTTTCACTACAGAAAATTCCATGTTAGTGCTAAGTCAGTGCTAAATCTGTTGATTGTGTGGATGCCAGAACTAGAGGGGTTGAGTTTAGCATGGATTAAGGGAGGAAGTGGTTTAAACTGTGTTTTGTGAGAAGAAAGAGTCGTGATTGTGTGAAGAGGACAAAAGGGCATTTCAGGCTGGAGATAATTGCTTGTGGGGATTAAACATAAAGAAGCCAGACACCTAATAGGTTGGTTCAGTTGGAGTGAAGAGCCTCCCTCATTTGATGACAGGTAGGTAATCAGATCCAAGTGAGTGAAGCGTTGTTTTGTTAGCTGCAGTGCAGGCATTGCTGTAATTAGTAGCAGGCCAGCACCTTATAATGTCTCTCTGGGGTGTAAAGAGATATTTCTAACAGAAACATGTTAGCCTGCAAAGCAAATAAGGTGCAAGCATAAATGTCCTGCCCTTAGGAGATTTTTCCCTGGGTTGTCTTTACCGAATGACATGAGCTTCACACCCTTGCCTTGAGCTGTCACCATCTTTGCTTCAGTTTCCATTAATTAGCTCTGAGTCTATAGTCACTTGAAGCTGCTCTGGACATATTTGCTCCAACCCTCCTGGACAGCTTGGGGGATTTGTCTTTTCCTACACTTCTGCCTTTTCCTGGCAGCTGCATGACACATTCTCACAAGGTAGGGGCCTTGGGAAAGGGGGGCAGCAGTGCCATTGGCAAGACATGCATTGTGGCACGCCAGCCGCTCCCTTTGAGAATGCAGATGGTAGGCATCAGTTAAGAGATTTAAACGTAAGAAATAGAAGCAAACTGGGGGGGGGGGGCCTGGATTTGTGGGTACTTGAGGGAAAACATTAAAACTAGGTATCAAATGGACAGTGTGGTATTGCTTGTTTCAGGGGCTTTTCTCTCTAAAACTGGAAAAGAAAAATAGAAAAATAACAACAACAACAAAAACGCTGGGAGGGATCTGTCCAGGCTTGTCAATGTCTGGTTTGTTTGCCTAGTTAGTTAATTGGCAAATTACTTTGTTTATAATCCTTGTTTGGAAAAGACAGTGCCTTAAATCTCTAAATCTATCAAATGAGAGAACTTATGGAGTAACCAAGTTAACAGGTGATATGTGCCTCTTTTAAAATGTTTCTGTATAACAAAATGACCATATATCGATTACAGAGTCTAACGAGTACCAAATGTATTTACATTTCTCATCTATTTTCTACTTTAAAGACTGTGTTTTGCCTTTAAACTTCAAATTGTTTAGAAATTTTACATCTTCTATTTTCTGTAAAGTTTAGTGTTTGTAAAACTCTGGTGCTGGCTTGGTAACTCTTGTTTTTTTCCTTAAACTCCCTCCTGCCTTTTGGATCATTGTAAAACCAGCACTGGTGGCGGCCACCTCAGACTGTATGACCCTTACGGCCCCCCTTTCCCACCCCACAACCCAGGGGGAAGCTTCATGATCTGGCCCTGCCATGCTGGTACATGACTCCCTGGGAGCTTAAGTGGTTCTGGGTCATTGACAAGAATCTTGCCTGGGTGGATTCACATCAAAACTTTGGAGAGCAAAGATTCGGTGTTTTCCTTCTGCCTACCTATCTCATGGAAATAATCGTGGTACCTAGCATTTAGCTCCTGTCTTAATTTATCAAACTCTTGTGCGTATTACACATGCAATCTTCATAACAGCTCTGTATGGTATTGTCAACCGATAAGCAAACTTTGCAAAGGTCTCCTTTAGGGTGACAAGACTGACTCAGTGCCCTCTCCCACAGACCCAGAAAACTTGGCTTCAGCAAACGGTGCTCCCTTTGAGAATGCAGACACCTAATAGGTGCTAATAGCACTAATAGCACTGCAACTGAGGAGGTTAGCTAGGGAAGAACAGTGAGAAGGGAAGAGAGGTAGTCTACACAATCTCTTCCTCATTGGTCAAGGGGGAGAGGAGATATGCCATCAGGAGCATTACCTATCACCTCTCATTTAAACCTCCTAACAACCCCTCGGGGTGAGCATTATTGCTTTTGTTTTACAGGTGGTGTGAGACAAAGGTGAAGGAATAAGATTAATCACTACCAAGTAGTAGAACATGGATTCTAAACCAGCTCTGTTTGATGTGAAACTCACACTCTATTTTCGAACATGGGTGGATTATTTCTGAGCTTTTATTCTCTTCTTTTCTTCTGATACTTGATTTTTAACCATGTCATGGCAAATTGAAAAAATTCCTCAAAGGACATGTAAGGGAAATAAAGTAAGGGAATCTGAAATAAAACCATTGTTGATAAGTTTTGTAATCACCCTGGGATTTCAGAACACTGCTTTTAATAATTAGAACCAAAGTTCTGTGACATTGCAGGTCATGAAACTAAGGATCTGAATGAAGAGTGGTGAGGCAAGTATCCAGGGACTTTAGAGATCAATGAAATGTCAAGTGGGACGTCCAGGGCAGAGTTGGAGTGGATGGGGGACTGGGATGAGTTAGCTTTGGAATGATAAAGGATTTTGACTTGTGACACGTGTGTGATTTTAGTGCTTTGCACTGTATCAAGAACTGACCAGAGTGTGACGCCAACATCCAGGGGACTCGGGTAAATATGGGTGTAACTGAGTAGGAGCAGATAGCAAGATTTGATTTGCAAACAGAAATGACCAGAAATGTCCATCTTTTTAGACCCATCTCTACTTACAAAATCACTGTATATCCTTTAAAGCATTATATTCATGAAGCCACAGAGTTTGAATCATTATGTTTACACTGCACTGGGAAAGGGAGTAGACTTAGAGTCAAAGAGACGAGAATTCAAATCCAGATTTCATCATTTTTTATCTATGAGACTCTGGGCAAGTTGACCTAAGCCTCTTCAACAATAAAACATGGGTAATAATCCTATCTCATAGGAATGTTACAAATAATGCAGTCAGGACTGTACCTGATACACATGAGTACCTAATTAGTTATTATTATCAACTAAGAGCATAGGTGGTACTTTTTTTTTCCTTTATTTTTCATTGGGTTGAGTGCCAAGTTTAGGTTCTGGATTGGTGGTACTTTTTATTAAAATGATAGAAGCCATGGTATACCAACAAAAGGGTCCCTTATAATCCAATGAGAGACATCCTTGAAATTTTGTTACAGCAAAAATGCAAGTTATTACTGGGTACATTTCTGGCAGACATATGAGCCATTTACATAATGAAACCTCTCTAATATTATTTCTATTAATAGCAACACTTCTAGGTATCAATCTGACCATTTTGTATTTAGGATAATTTTCTCTATAAACAGATTCCTTTTATTGCCATATCTTCTTCTGACAAGTATCATTATCTCTTGACTTCATATTCTTGTGTTTATAATTTTATGAGTTCTTAAAATGTTGGTTTACTACCTGAGAACTTCGTTTTTAATAATGCAGCACTTTAGTGTGTGAGTTTGAGGGGTAAGGCCATTGCTTATTTCCTCAGATGCAGATTCACAGTCGCGCAGAGGATGCTCTGGTGAGCATGGCGCTTGCAGAATAAGGCTTTCTACCTGTTATGTTCTGATGTGATCATCACATTGAAGTGATCATTTACTTCTGTTAGCTTTCCTTAGTGGTCAACCCACTAAGTTTCTCGGCATATGTCTGTGCATGCGTTTGGACTGCATTGTCATCCCCTCACTTAGAACCTTGAATTTGACATTGGTGAGTGATCAGGTTGGTTCTGTAAGTGGATTTTACAACTTTAGCGAAACAAAAATATGGCTATCTGTCTAGCAGGGATTCCCCTTGAAGCCAGATACAGTTTTTTTCTGTTTGCCTCAGACTCCTGGCTAGAGAGTCTCAAAATACAGAGGTGCTCAAATGCTTGTTGAGTGAATTAATGAGAAAATGCCCACAATTGGAAGGAAGTTGCCCCGGAAAGAGGGGTTCTCAGACCCATTTTTGTAATTCTGTTAATACAGATATGAGATACATGACGGGAAAAGCATGGTGGACACTTTCTCGGGAAGTATTCTCCTCTTAACCTCTATAATATCTATGGTCAAGATGTTTGTTAAAATTATGCTTTCTATGAAAAGGTTATATAGACCCTAAGCAGGCCACACTGATAAACTTTTTTAAAAATTAGATTATTTTAAAGAATGTCTTACTGCATTTCTGTTTGTTTTTGAAATACAGTTTTGCTAATTGTTACTCTTTTTTACTGCCAGTAAGGGAAACCCACCAGCGGCAGCTTCCAAGAAATAAGGATTTTTGATAAGGGCACAAAGATATCCCGTAGATTTTAGGGTCGGGTGCAGCTAGGTTCTAAGTACTGCAAAATCAAACCAAACAAAAAAACCAAAATTGAAAATCCACAGTGTATCTGGGGTTTGGGTCATATTGGATATAAAGAATAGCTTCCACCTACGTGGACAGGCAATTTACAGAAAAACAGGTGCCGAATAGACAGTCCAGTATGTATCTCTACAGAGGTTGTACCAAGGATCTGTGATTGTTTCTTTATCTTTATTTATGCTGCTATTGAAGATTTTGTAATCATGAGTGCTAATGTTGCTAGAGTAAAAAATTAATTAAGATGTCTATTGTAGTAATTTCTATTTGCAGAGCTCATTAACATCTTTGCTCAGAGCGAGCAGCTCTTTTATTGTTGGAATACACTGACATTATACAATGTGTGGAGCCATTCTTCAACTTGATCTTATTTCTTTTTCACCTTGTTTTAACTTGCTGCCCACAAGTTGACCTCTCCCAAGTGCTGGGGTAGTCTAACAGAGCTGAGTCGTGATGGGTATATTCCTTTTGTGGCAGGAGTTTTGCCGATAGAGGAGCCTTTCTTTGGTGTGATGTTGGGTGATGCCGATGATTTGGTTCAAGAAACAGATGGAAAGTGTTTGGGGAGCCTCTTGTAATGCCTGAGTGTAGCCAAGGAAAACCAGACACACGTCACTGCCATTTTTATCATAACCTTGAAGGCAATGTTAAGTTCACTGCACAGAATCATGCAGTTCTAGGACACCTGAAAGTTAGAGCTCACATGATCAAGGTTTCTATATTTAAAGGAGGAAACAGACCCAGAGAAGTAAAAATGGCTTGACCGAGAAGTCAGACTAGAACCAGAAGTGGACATATGGGCTGTTCATTCCTGTTCTAGCATGTTTCTGCTACTCCACATTGTCTTTCTAAAACAACCATTTATAGAGTCATAGCTTCGTCCTAAGCATGGGCTTAGAATCTATATTAGTTTGCTAGGTCTGCCATAACAAAGTACCACCCACTGAGTGACTTAAACAGCAGAAATTTATTTTCTTATGATTCTGGAGGCAACAAGTCCAAGATCAGGGTGTCAGCAGGGTTGGTTTATTCTGAAGTCTTTCTTCTGAGCTTTATCTTCACATGGTCTTCCGTGTGTGTGTGTGTGTGTGTTTGTGTGTGTGTGTGTGTGTGTGTGTGTGTGTGTGTGTGTGTGTATGTGTGTGTTTTCTAATCTCTTTTGATTTTTATTTTTTGAGTTGGAGTCTCGCCCTGTCACCCAGGCTGGAATGTAGTGGCATGCTAATGGCCACCACAGTCTTGACCTGCTGGGCTTAGGCAATCCTTCAGCCTCAGCCTTCCAAGTAGCTGGAACTACAGATATGTGCTACCACGCCTGGCTACGTTTTCTGATTTATTGTAGAGACAAGGCCTCGCCAAGTTGCATAGGCTGGTCTCGAATCCCTGGGCTCAGGCAATCCTCTCACCTTGGCCTCCCTAAGTGCTGGGATTACAGGGTTGAGCCACAGTGGCCAGCTTCTAATCTCTTTTTAAAAGGATACTGGTCATATTGGATTAGTGCCCACCCATGTGGTCTCACTTTACTTTAATTACTTCTTAATTACCCATCTCCAAATACAGTCATTTTCTGAGGTTTTCTTTTTTTGGTGTGTGGGGGGGTGCAATTCAGCCAATAATAGTATCTGTAAAGTTAATTTGATTAATTAATTGATTGATTATAAATATATTGATCACTCAGTCTTTAAGTGATCATTTCAGTAGTTTTTTCAGATGTTGATTTTGCTATAATATGCAGCCAACTAATTCAAAATTCTAGTGCCACAAGTGTTTTTAATTGCTTGCTATGTACCAGGTATTGTACTAGGCACTGGGGAAACCTCTGCAAACAACAAAGGCTCAGTTCTTACCTTTTCTGAGGTTGCAGTCTGTCAGGAAAGATAGGCATTTTAAAAATGATTTGTGAGGACTGTTATGAAAGAAATACAGGTGTCACCTTTAGATCTTAGTAAAATCATGCAGTTTTATTCAAATATTCCATGGTGGCAAGTTTGGTGGTCAGTATCAGCTGGTCAATTGCCTCTCAGTGGGGATTGGAACATTTATGTATCTGGAATGCTTGGGAACTAAGCATTCTGGAGATCACTGTGCCCATTTCAAATATGTTTTTTTCATTGCTAGAATGCTCACTCAGTGAGTGGACTACTTAGGTGTACTCTGCATTTCCTTGAAGAGGGGAAAGCTGCTATTTTTACCATCCAGTAGTGTGCCCTGATAACTCCTTGGTAACGTGATTTCTGTATAGAATCTCCTCTGTTTCTCTTCTGGGACCATGTCTCAGTAGTATTTTTGTCCCACATGTCTGGCATCATGCCTGGCATTTAGTAGGTCTTCAGTAAATATTTGCTGAATAAATGTATGCTGATTGAAAACTTGCCTGCTGTTACTAGCTCTCTGTGCATGTTAAATGCCTTACCTCTCCAGAAAGATTGTAAGTTTCTGAGCGGGAGCACCATGAGTCACATGTGGGCTATCTGACTCAGCACCTTGTAAATAATAGGTATGCCATCCCCAAATCTCTGTCTTCTCCAGGGTGGCCTGTCTTCCTTGCATCAGGGACCATTGAAGATTTTTAGAGAAGATGGAAAAGTCATACACAGGTTGTTGCATACTCATACTCATTAAAAAATGTAATTTGCTCAGTATACTCCTACTGGACCTGTGGACCTAAAGGAACACCCATTCCTTGCTCCCAGGGGAGGTAGTACTCGCTTCTTCATTTCTGCTATAATCACAGCTGCCTTCATTATAGAATCATAGAGAAGTGAATTAAGGTGAACTTTGAAAGAAGGAAGAGATGCAGCTCACTTGATCAATGTGGGAGTGGGAGTGGGAAGATTGTTCTAGGCATAAAGAGGCTTGGCTGTTTTTCCATTTTCAGTAAATCGTTGACAGTATTTTAACATTTTAAAAAGTGTCCTCTGAACCTCAGGCTGTTCAAACACAAGTATTTCATGGTAGAGATTATGTCAAATGATAAGAGATGCATTATGTGATCAGTGGCAGAAACAAAGGTTGAAACTGCAGTGTGATGAGAATTTAAACATACAGAAGTAAAAAAATTCAGGAGTTGAAGTTAAACGGCAAGTGTGACTCAGTCCCCTTGGACATATGGTAGTAGCATTTTCTGAATTGTGGCATATTCTGTTAAATTTAAGCCCTTGTTTTTTGCAAAGTTGTTGTGTCAAGGTTGCAATGTGAGCAGTAACTTTAGACTTTCACAATTTTTTTATATTCTCAGCCACAGTATATGCTGTTATAGCATTTGTGCACTGAAAATTAGTATTGCTTATAAAAATTTTTTTAATGGCATAATACTTAAATCTATGGTGAGAATCGGTGTGACTTTATGAAGAAAGTGTCCTTCTCTTTGCTTGAACATGACTTAATACAGAAACTAAACACAGCTGCTTTTACTTTTAAGTACATGAATAAATTGTGGTAAGATACATATACCATAAAATTTACTATCTTAACCATTTTGTTTGTTTGTTTGTCTTTGGTTTTTTTTGTTTTTTGAGTTGGAGTCTCACTCTGTCGCCCAGACTGGAGTGCA